>NC_090057.1:3530972-3553472 GCF_038355195.1 Osmerus mordax | reverse complement strand
AGTGAGGAGGGCAGCCTGCTGAAGGTAATCACCCCACAGCGCCTCACAGTCAACATCTACACCCTACATGTCATCAATGGTTCATGTAAGAAAGGCTTTTGTCCACATACAACAGCAGAGAGAGGGGGTCAAGCTGTTGTCGTCTGTGTCGTTTTGATTGACAGGTACAGATGGATCCCTCTGGCCTGTTTGTGGCCACCAGCTGCTCGGACAAGAACATCAGCATCTTTGACTTCCTGTCTGGAGAGTGTGTGGCCACCATGTTTGGGCACTCTGGTAAGTGAACAATAATGCAAACACACAACCAAATCAGGAGAGTCAGGTGGCTGAGCGGTGAGGGAATCGGGCTAGTAATCCGAAGGTTGCCAGTTCGATTCCCGGTCATGCCAACTGACGTTGTGTCTTTGGGCAAGGCACTTCACCCTACTTGCCTCGGGGGAATGTCCCTGTACTTACTGTAAGTCGCTCTGGATAAGAGCGTCTGCTAAATGACTAAATGTAAATGTAAATCACCAATCTAACTGCAATAGGAGGCGATACAGATAATGTAGGATTAACCTAGAGGACGATATCAGTATGTCTAGGACTCAGCATTCACTCCAGTGCTAGTGATCGTGCTGTTTGGTCTGGGAGTGTTGAGAGGGTGATCCTAAAGTAAAAAGCAAACAGATCATCAAAGCATCTTCCTGACTGATTCCTGTTTTCTTTTCAGAGATCGTCACAGGGATGAAGTTCACCAACGACTGTAAGCATTTGATCTCAGTGTCTGGAGACAGCTGTATCTTTGTGTGGCGTCTGGCCTCAGAGATGACCGTGAGCATGAGACAGCGTCTCTCCCAGCTCAGACACCTCCCCAACACCCAGCCATGCAAGACCTCCCCTCTCAGGTAACACACACACACACCACACACGAATGCACACACACATGCATGCATGCACACACACATTCAGGGTTAGGTTTGATTTAAGTATGTTGACTTAAAGGATTGGGATTTCAGGAGAGAGATTTACAGTGCACCCTCTCTGGGAGGCGTGTCCTCTGAGAGTGACCATGACAACGAGGAGGAGGGGCCATTGAATTACTCCCACGACCAGGAAGAGACGAGAGCCAGTATCTCCTCCTCTGGTAGCAGCCATGACGCGGAGGAAGACACAGGTACAAACATGCCAATAAGTACTCTCAGGCCAACGGCCTTTATGCAAATCAAAGCTCAATCGTTCACCAATCGTTTTCTTTCAGGGGCCTCAGATGAAAGTCAAGACTGGGATTCCAACAAGAAGGTTGGTGGTTTTATCCTAGAAATAATAATAATAATAGTAATTCAACTGCAGCTAAACATGAATCCAAAACAACACATTTTCACCAGCCTCTCATGATATCGCCTCCCTCTTTTCTCCCCCTCCCCCTCTTCCTTGCCCCCTCCACCCCTCCCTCCTCTTCCTTGCCTCCTCCACCCCTCCCCCTCTTCCTTGCCCCCTCCACCCCTCCCTCCTCTTCCTTGCCTCCTCCACCCCTCCCTCCTCTTCCTTGCCTCCTCCACCCCTCCCTCCTCTTCCTTGCCTCCTCCACCCCTCCCTCCTCTTCCTTGCCCCCTCCACCCCTCCCTCCTCTTCCTTGCCCCCTCCACCTCTTCCTTGCCCCCTCCCTCTCTTCCTTGCCCCCTCCACCTCTTCCTTGCCCCCTCCCTCTCTTCCTTGCCCCCTCCCCCACTTCCTTGCCACCTCTTCCTTGCCCCCTCCCTCTCTTCCTTGCCCCCTCCCCCTCTTCCTTGCCCCCTCCACCTCTCCCCTTCATCAGGAGCCGTGTGACTCTGTGGCCCCTGAGGCCCCGGCGCGTCCACGCAGGCGCTGGTCGTGTCGCATGGGCTCCCTGGAGCTCATGGTCAAGTCCATGCTGGACCTGCGCCAGCTGGAAGCCTTCTCCATGCCTAGCTCCTCCCACAAGAAAGGCCCCGCCTCCCGGCTCAGAGAGAGAGACGCAGGCAGCACCTCCAGCCTGCAGGGGGCGCTGGTGAGCAAAGGAGCAGGAAGAGAGGGAGAGAGATAAAGATAAAGAATGAGAGGGAATGAGAGAGAGAGCATTATTATAAATTAGTTTGTTTCTCATGGTTTAACCAGACCCCCCCTCTCTATGTCGTTCTCTCACCTCCACCTATTTCCTCTCTCCATTCCATCAGGAGATGGAGGAAAGGACTAAGAAAGAACGCAGACAGCGCCCCCATTCTGATTGGTTGTCGTCCACCACATGTAAACAGCAGCATGGCAGTGTGGACAGAGGAGGGAGTGCTGGGTATCCTCAGGACAGCCAGAGTCCAGATAGCGCCTGCTCTGTGGACTACGACAGCAGAGAGTCTAGCCCAGACCAGGCCCACGAGGGTGAGACTGACACGCACACACTGAAGTAATCTTGTACATCTGCCAGATTATCAGTACTTTACGTGTAGTTGCTGACCCCTAATCTGTCCATCTGGTCCCAGAATCTGATGGAGTTGTACCGTTGACCTCTGAAGACGACCAGTCTGACTTGGAGGACGAGGGGGAGGAGGAGGAGGTGGAGAGAGGGAAGGTGGAGGTGACCAGTATGGATGAAGCGATGAGGACGGTTTCTGCCACCACTGAACTGACCCAAGAAGCCTTCCTCAAACTGAACTTTGAGACCCTGGATGACCCAAGCAGCATGGGTAAGACAACTGGAAACGCACACATACACTTTTCACTCATCAGTTACAGATTTGCATAACACGTACAATACAAAGATAATGCGTCACTCCCGTGGGAGGACCACACACACCCAAACAGAGTTGTTATATTTGATCATCCATGTTTGGAATTCCCCTGGTTCCCAGCAGAGAGGAGCAGAGTAGCCAGACTGAGCATGTCGGCTCGCTTCCTGGCCAGGGATTCCAGCAACAACAACAGGTACAGTGTTCCCCCCCGCGGTCCATCCAGATGCTGAAACACCACAACAGCATCTTGCCCTGATGCAGTGTAGCACAGTCAGTAACACCACCTGCTGTTCAACTGGAGTGTACATTCCCTGCATTTCATGTGTTCTAACTCAATGTAGGAGGACTCCCCTGTTTGCCAAGGCCCACAAGACTGATTTAAGGCCTGGGGGGTCTCCAACCCAGCCCCTGGTCTCCAAGGTGCGGCCCTTGATGGAGGAGGGGCGGGGGCAGGACTCGGAGGAGCGCAGCCCCTTCGACTCCAGCCTGGAGGAACAGAAGTAAGTCGAGACACTAAGATCTCCCCTGAGATTTCCAACATCCATCTGAAAAAAAGCTAGAAAAAATTCAATGGTTAAATTGAGATCCCAAAATGTTTAGCCGAAAATATTTGAGCCGAAAAAAATCCCCCCAAAAATGTGGATAATCGGCATCTGCAAAACTAATACATATACCCTAATCATACATGTGTCACATACAGTGACGTTTGATTGGTGAAAAGTTGCCATGTTTGTCCCGTTCCCTGTGGAGGTCCGTGGAAGTGGGAGCTCCAGAGAGGGGCCCCGTGCTGCGATCCCACCCGGAGATGAGGAGGCCCCTGGGCAGTCACCTGTGGAGGATGTCCAGCCCTGTGGGCAGACCTCCGGCCCAGACAGAGCGAGCTACAACACTGCAGAAGTCTCAGTCAGTCCAGAACCTGGCCTCAGAAGGTAGGTCTCTGACCCGCAGCCATGACATCAGTCTGAAGATGCCCCGGTACACTTTAATTGATTAAGAATATAATTGTATCCGAAGCAACACACACATATCAGTATATGATATAGTAGTAGTAGAAATAGTAAATGCGCCTCTTGATTGTTGACTTTTTGCATCTATTATCTTTCTGTTGTCACCCCTCACACACCCTCTCTGGTCTCTCCTTCCAGGTCTCTGTTCCCCTACCCCCTCCTGTGGTCAAGGAGAGGCCCGCCCCAGGCCTCAAAACCTGCAAGTGGATCGGGACCCCTCCAGACCTCTGTCCCGTCTCTCCTCCCCCCTCGCCACCTCCCCCTCCTCCCCTGTCTCCCCCCTCCCCTGGAAGAGCCCCAGGCTCAAGTCCCGCCGCTCATACATGTGCCCCACCACCAGCTCCAAGGCTAAGTCCAGCCACTCCTCATCCACGGGAGAGGGCCTCCACCTGGGCATGCCACCCAGCAGCTCTCCCCTGCCCCTGGAGGACGGGAGCGGAGAGCCCGCCAGCCCCAAGAGCAGGAGTTTGTTCGATGACCTGGATATTGAGTTTCCTCCCTGTTCATCCTCTCCGACCTCCCCTTCCCCTGCTTCTCTCTCCCCCCCCCCCCTCCCCTCTCTGTCCTCACAAAGACGGCTCCTCCCCTTCCCCTGCTTCTCTCTCCTCCCCCCCCTCCCCTCTCTGTCCTCACAAAGACGGCTCCTCCCCTTCCCCTGCTTCTCTCTCCTCCCCCCCCTCCCCTCTCTGTCCTCACAAAGACGGCTCCTCCCCTTCCCCTGCTTCTCTCTCCTCCCCCCCCTCCCCTCTCTGTCCGTGCAAAGACACCTCCTACCCTTCTCCTCCCAGGGCCACGGTCTCGCCCGATCCAAGCTCAACCTGCTCCCTCAGTGTCCCGCCCTCCCGGATCCCCCTTCCCAAACAGCCACTCACATCACGTCGCAGCCTTTGCATGGACATGAGACCCCACAACGATTGGCTAACTGCTATAGCTAGAACCTCCAACTCTATGGAAGACCCTGGATATGACTACACTACAGGGTCAGTGTGCAAACAAGGTAAGGCTGAAAACTAGCAGATAAAAGCAACATGTGGAGCAGTCGGTGTGGATGCAGTTGAGGAGACACACCATGCTGTTTCTACGTCCACAGGCCTGGGTAAACGGCTGTCCCTGCCCACAGACCAGGTCAGAGGGCATCTGGGTAACCTCCAACTTCCAGTCTCACTTCCTGTGCACCAGGAAATATTCTTGGATTGTCAGAAGAGGTCAACTTTATTTAAAGTTTACCATGAAGATCTGTTACAGGCAACATTGTATAGAAGTTCAAATGTATGTTATTACATAAAATATATAATTTCTTAAATCATTTTCCAATCTGTTGTGCAAGGTTCCCAGGGCAGGAACCGCTGCTGTGTAAAGATCGCCCCCTGGTGTCTGTCCAGGCCTTCACCCTGACCACGACCCAATCCCAGCCAGGTGTGCCTCAACGCCGCTCCTCTCTCCTCCTCACCAGCACCTCCCTCCCCCTCCATCACGCTCCCTCCCTCCCCCTCCATCACGCTCCCTCCCTCCCCCTCCATCACGCTCCCTCCCTCCCCCTCCATCACCCTCCCTTCCTCCTGCATCCCTCTTTTCACCATTGTCCACCTGTTTTCTGGCCTGTCTGTCCTTCCGTGTCTTTTCCCTCTCGCTGCCAGTGTCGGCACTGCAGCTTCCAGGGTGAGTCCTCCTCCTCCTTCTTCCTCTGATCTGGAGGGTGTGTTTAATGTTAGCTGTCCTTCGTGCCATTCTGTGTTCTTGCCTGCAGCATATCAAATATTTACTGTGGGATGTCTGCCTTCAGAGTTCTCTGTCAGTGTGGAACACTGCAGACAGGCGGCCGCAGAGCTTCACAGCACTCTCAGGAAAACCACCCAGCTCTATGCCACGGTCAGTGTGTGTGCGTGTGTGTGTGTGTGGGGGTGTGTGAGGAGAGGAGAGGAGAAGGAGGGGTGGGATTAGGAGCAATAGAGAGATGTCTACTGTGTCCTGTGTGTTGTCACTCTCCTGTCCTGTGTGTGTCCAGGTACTGGGCTGTGGCTCCGCCCCCAGTCAGGAGCAGCAGGAGATGAGGAGGGTTCTGGACGAGGCCCTGGACCTGGTCCGAGCTGAGCTGGACTCTCTCCCCCAGATAAAGGCCAGCGGTGAGGCCAGCGAGGCCAGGGGGGGCGGGGTCAAAGGTGAGGGGGCTCTGGCCCTGCTGGAGCAGTACTCTGAACTGCTGCTAAAGTCTGTGGAGAAGAGACTGGATCACAAGACCTGACACACTCTCTCACACACACACACCTACACATCAACACCGTGCCTGCCATGCAGTTTTTTCTTCAGTTTCTGTATGTAAGTCCATGAGTGATATATCAGTATTACATGGTGCCATTGGAAGGTGTATAGATGGATGTGTAAATGAATGAGATAGATGGACGTATGAAATAAGTAGGGATGGATATATTGTTGGTAAAAATGTAAGCTAATTCTCTATTGTATGACCAAGACATTCTCAAGATGTTTTAGCTGTCAGCCTGCTTTGACCTGGATTGAACACGTGAAGTTTCCTAATGTTACGTTGATCAGACTGTTACTGTGTGTTTCTGTCTTTTTTACTGTATTTTGTGATGTTGATTGGAACTCTTGAGAAAAGTTGTGGATGCATTTGAAAGACATTCTCCTGCTTGAAAACATAATTTTGTAAGAATTTGGAGTCTGAAATCTTCCAGTTATATTCTTATCTTGAAGGTTTGAGTCAGTAAAGTACATGTATTTGGCACTGTTCATTTTATTAAATATAATTACATTTTAAAACTTTTACTAATTTCCTTACTTCATTTGTAGGTTATATTCAGATGGCTATCTTTAGAGGGTGTTTAATCCCATCCAATGCTTGTTCTTGGGGTTATGTACATGTATTAGCAAACAACACAAAATATTTTTGAACAACAATGACTTAAATGTGTTAAAAGACAAGGCAATGCATTATTTTATGGTATTCCTAGTACAGAAATACAAGCCCGGTAAAGTAAACATATTTCCACACAGTGATTATGGGATTGTAGTATGATCTTTTGAGTGAGGTGGAACTTCTTGTAGATCGAGCACAGCTCAATGTCAGCAGTTATACCAGTACTGTATCTGATCTATACCGGTCATACAGTAATTATATGTGTGCATGCATGAGCGGCAATCCTTCAGTTTCATCGATTGCATGGAAGGCTATGATGTCACAAGGGCGTTGCCTATGGTAACGTGTCCACGTTGACGTAGGTGAGGGTGATGTCGTGTAGGATGTTGATGCGGTTGACCTGGTTGAGCTCTCGGACCCGGTGCTTGAACTCGAACAGCGGGCTGTTGTTCACCGCCACCTTGAACTCATTATACGTGCACAGGATCTTCATCTGAAACACACGACCAGGACGTTTACCCAGCTGCTATCTTCAGACGGCTCACGCCGGAAACTGTCAGATTAACTTCACAACAGACACAAACAGTACTGGTCAGTTGGCGCGGAGGTCGATGCCAGAAACTACTGAGAAACCGAGAGGCAGTGCAAGCGTTATAAAGAGGAGATATAATTAAATCATGAGAACAGGACAAACGGTAACACTGGAAGAGTATTATTCAGTTTAGCAATGCACTGTGACAGCCTCTGAACAGTTATTTGCAGAGTTTGAGAGGTTTGTTAGGAGATGCAGCGACAGAGGCTTCCTCAGGTGAAGCACTGTTCTTACTGACCTCCACGATCTGGCCTGCCGGTAGCGCTGGCTCTACCTAGGACCAGCCTTTCCAAACGTAAGGCTAACCTTCACCGTTCAAAGGTAGAAGGACAGATTGACCTGCAGTCAGCATTAGACGGAAGCTCTCCCTTGTCTCTGGATATTTCTGAGCCTCTGAGCTATCGGTTAGGGTTAGACATGTAGTGGGGAGAGTGAGCGAGGAAGTATGGGGGGGGCAGGGTTAGGGGGAGAGGCTGGTGGGGGATGTGAGGATGGGGGTGGAGGGGGGGGGGGTTGTTGTTGCATAATGTGGGGTAGTGAGGTGAGTAAGTGGGGGAGCAGGTGGGTGGGGGAGGGGGGGGGGGGTTGTTGTTGCATAATGTGGGGTAGTGAGGTGAGTAAGTGGGGGAGCAGGTGGGTGGGGGAGGGGGGGGGGTTATGTGCTACTGGGACCTACCTCGAAGGGCTGTCCGGGGGCGAAGGGGAAGGTGGACTGGAGGTCTCTCTCCTCCTTGCCCCAGCGCTCGCCCACCTTACTGTTCCTCACCAGCGTCGGCCTGCCTGCGTCGTTGAAGCGAGGGTTGATGTGCAGGGCGATGTCGTTACCACGCAGGAAGTTCACCGTGAACCTGAGGAGGAGACGGAAGAAGTCTGCCCCTTTCTTACATTGACCTATGACCCCTGGACTTGGACTGGTCATAAGAAACATCCATGGTAAATGACGTTTACAGGGTGAAAGGAGATGGTGCTCCCCTGTGGTCCCCTGTGCCATCCTCTTAAGGACCCTTGAAAGGGACTTAGTGTGAACTCACATCCTGGCATCTGGCTTGACCTGGCCCCTGATGGTCATCATCATCTTGTCGTACACACCTCTCATCAGATTCAGGTTGTAAGGCACCATCTACACAGCACCACACACACAGACAGGGGTGACAGGAATGAGATACATCCATCTATCCTTTTTTTCTTTCATCCTTTCATCCAGTTGACTTCTTGTGAGAGTCTCTCACCACTGCTCCTGGTGCAGGCTGCACAGGCCACTGTGGAGGTGAGACGGCAGGGTTCTGAGCTGGCCAGCCAGACTGACCGGGGTTGTAGGGCCATCCACCCTGACTTGGATTCACAGGCCATCCTGGGACTCCAGGCTGTCCGGTGGCTGGAGCTGGAGCCGGGGGCAGCACCTGGGGGGCTGGAGCCGGGGGCAGGACCTGGGAAGGCTGGAGTCCTGGCCAGCACGGTTGGCAGGGTTGGTATGGGGATGAGGCTGGGGCTGGGGAAGGGGCTGGGGCAGGGTCTGGAACAGGAGCTGGTGCTGGGGCCGGGGCTGGGGCTGGGGCTGGTTGTATACCAGGCCAGCAGGGTGCGTTGGGTTGCCCAGGCCAGCAGGGTTGGGGCTGGGTGGCCTGTCCGGGCCACATGGGGGCCCCTCCTCCAGGCTGACCGGGCCAGAAGTTCCCCTGGGGGACAGAAGCAGAGGACGGGCAGCCGGGCAGAGCGTCACACAGCTGGAGGAGGGGTGAAGGAGGAGAGGGTTGGGAGGGAGAGGGAGAGATGATGGAGAGACGGGGGAGAGCGAGAGTGGAGAGGATGGAGGACACCAACTTGCACACATATCGATGCACGTAAGCAAGAACAACCGAAAGAATAATTCAGATGAAATCATTCCTTCTTAAATGATGGATTGTGTCAGTCTCAGTGGATGAAGGGCGGCAGGGGTTCGGTACTTACATCCATTTTATCTGTAAATAAAAAAGAAAGATTGAGTTTAATCTCACTTAAACTCCTCTCTAATAATATCATTCTGAGTACATCATTTCTCAAACGTTTTCAAAGAAAGAGAGATTCTCTACATGACCACTAGATGGACCCAGCTCCAACAAAACCAGTTGACCTTCCTACAAATTTGCCAGGAATTTGGAAAACCACTAATCCACTTAAAATGACACCTAACAACAAAAGTATTTAAACAGATGATCGATTCGTTGTCTTGGAATTGGGATAATCAATGCATGACTTTGCCCTGTAATAGTCTGTATTGATCACACATCACCATGCTCATTTAAATGTTCGGACCATTGCAAACATCTATTGACTGTCACCTGTATATTGAGTTAGCACCAGTGAGATGTTACGCCCTGCTGTGACTCTGAGCCTAGCTTACCAGAGCTATACAGTATATGAACTTGATAGGTTATAAATCTACCAGAGAAGAATCACAGTTAAGGGTGAAACAAGAACTGCATTCTCTCTTGGCATCTTGTCTCACACTTGATGCTCTCACTACTAGCAGATTCCACAAATATCTACTCCACTAACAAGATTATTACCTGCACTCAGCAATTACAGACAGCTATTCAGTGCTACTTATTTTCCTCAGCATGAATTTATGGTATGTTTGGGGTATTGTTCTGCGAGTAACCGATCAAGGTTTTAGGAAGTTTAACCCACTTGTGATCATTTCAATATCAACATCCCACAGATTTGCCTAAACTCTTCAAAAAGTAAGTCTTAATTCCATACACTGTATTGCAAGACAATGGAGCATTAAAGTTGTAATAAATCTCATGTCAAAAGTACAAAATCAGCCCCACATAGTTACCTTGTAATTGTCATCTAATATATAACAGGAGACAGATCAAAATACAGATGGTTTTGTATTTCATGTGGCTTAAAATGGTCAAACATCTACAAAATATACCCAAACAATACCACAGAAAGAACCTGTATAACACAGTAAACAGTATATCCCAAGGTATAACATACATTTCAATATCTCCCTTCTCCGTGATGGGCAGACTGACCTTACAGAATCAGAAAAGACCTACCTATTCTCCAAGTGTTCCTCGACACTGTAAGAGATGCCCAGGGAGTAGAGTAGTTGAGTTGGCAGGAGGACAGTGAGGGTTTGCATGGACACAGTGATTTATACACTCTTGTGGTCTTTAAGCCACTCCTCAATCACGGCTTGGCCTTCTGGGAAAACCACACCCAACCAGGAAAACTTTGTGTATCACAACGTTTTTATATCAAAATATTGAAAACAATTAGTTTATGCATACACTTAAACACACACATAAACACACACATACAAGACAGACACAATACATTTGAGCATAGACAGACCCAAAAAACTAACTCACACACACACACACCCACACATACACATCACATGCTTTAAGCGTACAGTTATTTCAAGGTTACCATGGCAACCAGGAGCTTTGCTATTTCCAGAAGTCATCCACATCAACAGCTTGAAAAATAATATGCTTAGAAAAGAAAATCGTTAACTCTGTGTGTGAAAGTGCGTGTGTGTGTGTGTGTGTGTGTGTGTGTGTGTGTGTGTGTGTGTGTGTGTGTGTGTGTGTGTGTGTGTGTGAAAGAGTGTGTATGTGTGTGTGTATGGGGTCAGTTGGGGGGGCAGGGGGGGGGGCTTGTGGAGAGGTAACTGTTTTTCATCTTCAGCAGACACATTCAAGATGTCTGTCAGTATTGTTACAGTTCAATACAGCGCCTGACACGCCTCACCCCTCTAAAAAAAAAAGACACAATTCAGCGACAACACGCAACAATGGAGAACGTGGTGGACTCAGCAGTCATGGGACTGTGGCTCACAAACACCGCTCACACTGAACATGTCCTAACACAGGCACCGGGCCAGAGACGCTAACACAATTACAGCTGACGCCTCCGTGGGCCTGTGAGCTGCCTCTGGAAGCAGACAGCCTCCGCGCTAGGTTCTCCGTGGGCAGGGGGGAGAACAGGGGGGGAAGAACCTGCATTCTTCTCTCCGCAGGAGATGGGACACCTACATAGTGAGAGGGTCAACACTGGGCATGTCTGTTGAACCGACATTGGTTCTACATGAGTATCAAATCATCTCCATCGGCTCTCTGGCTGTAGGTTAGGCTAATCTTACCATGGTGTTAATGGACAACAATATCCATAGACAGTTATTGGTCAATGTTGGTTACTTCTCTCTCCCACACATGACCCCCCCCCCCCCTCCCTGGCACCTAACCTCTATTTCCAAAGATCAGATCAGATGATGCCGCGATGGTCAGCTGAAGAAATTACCGTCTCCACGGCAACGACCAAACGACAAATAACAAATCTCAGAAATGTACACTGACAGAGCTGCTTGTGTCCTGCCCTATTAGATTAACGATCATCTGAGTTGAGAATGCAGGAATTTCAGCACGGCCCTACAGACATCCAGGAACTGACGTCTCTACATTATAAAGTGGATTTGATTTAAAACTGTGGATCATTTCCCACTTTTACTTGTTATATCATTCACCAAGACTCTGGAAAGCTACTTTCAGGAGTTCCTCTTTGTCACGTGTGGTGCAACTCTCCACGGGGGTGGTTCCTGACAAGTCCTTTAGACGTGTACGTGTCTACAAATGTTATGTTGTACACTTGGCTAAACTTAAATGTCAAAATATCAAAGTGCTCATGCAGACATTATTGTGACCCAAATGATTGTATTGACTGCACCCAAAGAGGTCAGCATCGTTTTACATGACACACTCCATGAGTCAATGGCTGTGCCCTGAATGGTATACATGACTGTTTGTCTGAATGAACAAGACTGGAAGGAATTTCTACAGCTTGGTTATTATGTCATTAAGGTTTGTTTTTGTAGAAAACGAACTTCAGTGTGATTTTAACCACGCGTTGGTGCCTTGGGAACCTGTGAGGACGCCATGTGTGGTAGTTTGTAAATGGTATGGGTCTGAGTTGACTTAGGAGGAGAGCTTTTTAAAGTCTGTTTTGGATTGGGACATTTGTGTACTAAAACAGCAACTCTCACAGAACAATCATGCTATCTGATTTGATTGTCCATCATGCCTCCATGAAGATTGCATTAACGTATTTACACGGGCACACAATTTCACAAACACACACACATACACACACACAAGCTCTCTTTCTCTCTCTCTCTCTCTCTCTCTCTCTCTCTCTCTCTCTCTCTCTCTCTCCTCTCTCTCTCTCTCCCTCTCTCTCTCTCTCTCTCTCTCTCTCTCTCTCTCTCTCTCTCTCTCACACACACACACACACACACCCACACCCAGCAGCATGGCCTCAAGAAGGCAGCTGTGACCTGTGTGGGCTTGTCTGTGTGTGTGTGTGTGTGTGTTTACGTATGAGCAAGTGTCTATAAGTTGAATGAAGCAGCTGCCTTGTTCAGGCCATGGTGACTCATCAGACCCCATAAGGCTCTCCAGCAGGATGAGATGGTGAATGTTGTGTGATTATCAAAGTGTTGAGACCACTCCCTGTGGGGACGGTAGTCAGAGGAAGTCTTGGTTAAGCACAGATGGATTGCTCTAATGGAAGGATAGCCTAGGCCCAACAACGATCTCCTGAAAACAACCAATGCTTTCTAAACAAATTTGAACAATTTCTCTGCCAACGACATCCCATCCGCTCCTTCAAGCTTTCAATGCCTCCCTCTCCTCCCCCCTCTCCTCCCCCCTCTCCTCCCCACTCTCCTCCCTCCTCTCCTCCTCCCTCTCCTCCCCCCTCTCCTCCCCCCTCTCCTCCCTCCTCTCCTCCTCCCTCTCCTCCTCCCTCTCTTCCCCCCTCTCCTTCCCCCTCTCCTCCCCCCCTCTCCTCCGCCCTCTCCTCCCCACTCCCCCCTCTCCTCCCCATTCCCCCCTCTCCTCCACCCTCTCCTCCCCACTCCCCCCTCTCCTCCACCCTCTCCTCCCCACTCCCCCCTCTCCTCCCCCCTCTCCTCCCCCTTCCTGTCTCCTCCCCCCTCTCCTCCCCCCTCTCCTCCCCCCTCTCCTCCCCCTTCCTGTCTCCTCCCCCCTCTCCTCCCCCCTCTCCTCCCCACTCCCCCCTCTCCTCCCCCCTCTCCTCCCCACTCCCCCCTCTCCTCCCCCTTCCTGTCTCCTCCCCCCCCTCCTCCCCCCTCTCCTCCCCACTCCCCCCTCTCCTCCCCCCTCTTCTCCCCACTCCCCCCTCTCCTCCCCCCTCTCCTCCCCACTCCCCCCTCTCCTCCCCCCTCTCCTCCCCCTTCCTGTCTCCTCCAGGCCTCCCTGCTGGCTGGAGGTGAGAGGAGCAGCACGGAGCAACGAGGAGCCTGCGACAACCACACACATCTGGGAATGGAGAACACACACACACATTAAGAAGGATTGCTATCACTGATTACACCATGGCATTCTATTGTTTGTTTTGTATTATATTGTATTGCTCTCTTGTTCATCTCTAACACAGGGACATGTAAAATGGTTGGGATGATGCCAGGTGAAATAATGGATGCAGATACAGTTTTTGTGTGTGCAAATTACCCTCTCAGCCCTTGGTTCAGTGATTCGAATACAATTTGCATAAAACCTACGTGATTGGCCATACAGTTGGCAAGCACACCACCGTGGCCCTTGTACTCCTGTTGACCTTGTTACCGCTAGACAGGGGACATGGTACCCCACGGCATCCTGGGAGATTGTTTTGGCAGGATTGTAATGAAAACGCCATTCCAAGTAAGGAGGCTCAGAGCCCTGTCCTTGGTCTGTCCTGGCACTGTCTGCCTGCCTGTCTGCCTGTCTGTCTGTCTGTCTGTCTGTCTGCCAGGTCTGGGATTTACATCCTCTACTGCCCCCCTCCCCCCCCTTGCCCTCCGTCTGGGCTCGTTCAGGCCCTCATATAGCATTAAACAATGTTACGCCACATGGTCACATGGTCTGTACAGCTAGCATGGTTTCTTGGTGCCTAAATGCATGTTTGTGGTTGTGTTTGTCTTGTCTGTGAGTGTGTGTGTGTGTGTGTCTTGTCTGTGAGTGTGTGTGTGTGTGTCTTGTCTGTGTGTGTGTGTGTGTGTGTCTTGTCTGTGTGTGTGTGTGTTCACAAAAGTGTGTGAGTGCAGGCACATGATCATTGATGGAAGGCATGATGTCACCCATGTATGAAATCTCAGTAGCAGCATCAGCCAATGGCAAAGCTTCAAAATAAAAAGCCAAGAGTGAAGCAGGCTGCTGTCAGGCAGAAATGAGCATTCTGGGAGGGGCAGGGCTTGCCTGTACCACAGCAGCAACAGTGGCATTAGACCCCGATAAGCCTTGGGCCTTGTTCCAACACTTTAGAACTGTAGCCTCCTTCCCTGCCCTCATTCCTGGAAGTAATCTCTGAGATGACCAGATGGGGAGATATGTAGTTGATGGGGTCTGTTCAGGGCAAAGGGCAAAATTCCAATTTAGTAAATGACAGAAGTAACATTTTGGCTTCGATCTTCTCGGACATGCCAGGGACAACCGTCCTCCAAGATCCCGCCTCAAATGAGGACACGGAAAAGAAGACTTGTTCGTTTACTTGAACAGGGGACTTGGAATCTTAATGAACATGTGATCTGAGACTCTGTCTGAATCCCAGTCCTCAGGAGTTGTGCTGTTCCCAGACCTGTGACTGTGGCTTTGCAGGAAGCTTCCCAGAAATAGGGACGGCTTAACCAATTCTAGAAGAGAGAGGGGATAATATGATTGCTGTTGCCATGGGGACAGAAGGCAATCACAATGACCTAAGTGTGCCTGTTAATAACATGATAAGAACTACTTAAAAGTCATTGACACTAATTACAGATTTTTTTTCTTTTCTTGCCACATTTTACCATTAGGACGACAATTGTCTTTGGCAATCACATTGTGGCTGTGTGCTTTGTCACTTGTTCCTTGTGTGTGTCGTAGACCTCAATAAGCTTGCAGTCTCAAAATCAGCCACAAGATGGACACGTCAGGTTTTTTAAATCCAACACAAACTTCAGCAGAGACCTCAGAGAGGATTCTACTGGTCTAATGGTCAATACAAACAGATGTAGACATGCTTGGCTCAGCAAGGACTGTCATGAAACCCAAATATGGAGGTTTGTCTGTCGACTCATTACACACTACTGGTAAAACCTCCTTTACCATGCCCCCTCTCTATAGTTGTTGTGGGGGCTGTGTGGGGGCCCTGTGGGGGCTGTGTGGGGCTGTGTGGGGGCTGTGTGGGGCTGTGTGGGGCTGTGTGGGGGCTGTGTGGGGGCCCGGTGGGGGCCATGTGGGGGCCCTGTGGGGGCTGTGTGGGGGCTGTGTGGGGCTGTGTGGGGCTGTGTGGGGGCTGTGTGGGGCTGTGTGGGGGCTGTGTGGGGGCTGTGTGGGGGCTGTGTGGGGGCTGTGTGGGGCTGTGTGGGGGCTGTGTGGGGGCTGTGTGGGGGCTGTGTGGGGCCCTGTGGGGGCTTCCCTCTGCGGTGAAGGTCAGTGAGAAGCCTCCTCGTTGTGTCCATTTGAGGAAGATGTTGTTCCAGCAAGTGTGTCTCTGTCGCTGCCTGAAACAGTCTTAACTTGTTCTGTTGTTGGCTGCCTGGACTCACATTCCCCTGAGGGAGAGAGGGAGGATGAAGGGGAGGGAAAGAGAGAGGAAAGGGGTCCACACACACACACACACACTCACATACACACAGCTGCACAGAGAATTTCTCTGCTTAAAATAGTAAATGTGTGCCAGAGAGGGAGGACTCATCTTAATCATGCTCTTGTTCCTCCACACACTCAGTTTGTCTCGAGAAGAGCTCCCTAAGCTGCACGCGAACCTCCCGCAGAGATCAGTGAGGGTTCTGACACTGTCAACCAGCAGACTGCACTACCACGACTACATCTGTGTCAGCTCAAGACTGATTCTCATTAGCATAAAAAAACCATGACTCGGCGCTACCGGATGCACAATCACTGTTGAATTTCACCTTGATTGTGTTCCATTGTGAGGCTACGGCATATTTCGTATCAATTTCAAGTCGCGTTCTGTCACCTGACTCAAGAATCATCATAATAACTCGATTTTATTTTGTGCACTACCGTTATGTCTGAGTCGTAGTCGAGCACTCCATGCTCGAGCGTTTATCGCACAAATCTCTAGAAAACAGGTGCTCTAATTTCCGAGCGCTCGCTTTCTCCGTCGCCCCAAGCTCCGCTTGCTCTGCAACAGCCCGGATGTAGCACACTGCTGCCGCTCTCGCACTGGACTATACAGTTCTCCACAGGGCGACAATAACATGGC
Organism: Osmerus mordax; assembly: GCF_038355195.1. Classification (NCBI taxonomy): domain Eukaryota; kingdom Metazoa; phylum Chordata; class Actinopteri; order Osmeriformes; family Osmeridae; genus Osmerus; species Osmerus mordax. The sequence goes on along the minus strand of NC_090057.1, from coordinate 3,537,014 downwards.
GCTGGCAGCCACATAACGGTACCTACCGTAATAATCACCATAAATAGACCAAAATAAGCGCCAGGACATGTGAACACGTCGACCCAAGACAGCAGGTACGTGGGTTTCTATTCAGTTGATAATATTCGATATTCTATTTCGTAAAACATGGTTCCCTCTTGCAGAAAAATCGCTGTTTAAACGAAATGGATAAGACCGCTAAGTGTTTACTCTCCCATTCTAATGCCTCATAGCGTTTACACTTAAACAGCATTGTCATTGACAGACGATTGTTCGTTTTTGCAAGACTGCCAGGAATAAAGCAATTGCCTTTGAAGCTTATGCTGTCATGGCCACAGGCTTTACTTCCATCGACCGCTGTCCTTGGTATTGAAACGGGGCGCGCGTCTCTCGATAATGCAATCTGCATTTTGTAAATACAGCCTACGTGCGGTGATATCGATTTGAATTTAACTGATCAGTACGAGAATGGATGGATGGATTCCAGTGTCTCCGTGGCTGCATCTTCAGTCACACCGAGAACGACGTTATCATCTGATGGTGGCCAGGGTTATCGTGATGATTGGAGTTTGTGGTTCTGGAGGTGGTGGAACAGATGGCGAGTTTTCAAGTTCAGTGTTAATATGTAATCTCCACCTCACAGTGAAAATAAGGACAATTTAGCCACAACAGACAGCAGCTCGTGCATCTATTCGTTATCTAGATACAGTCATGAATCCACAACTACCTTCTCTACGCTCCATTCTGTGCAGCCTATTTGTAGAACAATAATCGTCCAATCATTATAATGACGGTAAACCTAAGGACTACCAATACCTGTTCATTCTTTTTAGTATCCGCATGGCATTTCACATAAACGTGGAATAGGCTACCACCTGATAGGGTGTATGGTACAGTAGCCTGTGATAAACTAAGTTCAGTGCTCCAACGCAATTTGCCCTACGACTTGATTCAACGACACCGATTCAAACACGTTCCATAAGCCCGTCTCTGTCATACTGTTCCCATCACCCTGAAAATCGGTTCTAACGGAGGACGAGAGAGAGGCTCAGGGCTAGGCCTCCGTCTGAGCGCTGTAACACACTAACACTAGCCGGTTATCCGGTCTGTAATGTATTCAGCGCTAGCACAACAGCTTTACATAATGATCAAAGCACTAAGAACGCAAAAGCATGGGTTTTGCATGCATGCAGTAATAACCTTTGAAGTTATGTGAATGTTCCCTAATATATTTCTGGCTTTCTTTCACCCACTCCACCCCCCCACACACACCCACAGACACACCCACAGACAGGTCTTATCTTAGTGTGGAAAATGAATAATAGTGATAACCAGACAAGACACACAATGGACTCCACAACGGACTCTATCCTACTGTATGTTGGGTTGTGATCTTGCATACACCGGGACAGTTGCTTTAGTATGGATTCGAGTTGTGTAATATAAGTGAGACATTATAAGGTGACAAGTGACATGTGGCTCACTAATCTCTCTCTCTGTCATACCTTAAACTGGTGTGAAGTGGACTACGATCGTGGGAATGTCTAATTGAACCATTCGCCTGCTCAGCTTCTCCATTTAGACCTTTGTTTATGTTTAGGCCTCTGGAAGACTCAACAGAGATTGTAACCAAGAGTCTGGGAGTGTGAAGCTGATTGATCCCAATGATAGAGGACTGCAGGAGCATGTAAATGAACTGGACCTAGATCACGAGGAGAGCAGAGGAGAGGAGGAGAGAGACAGTGATGAGAAGATAGGAACAGGAGAGGTTTTGAGAAGAGGTGGTGTAAATGTCACGTGGGTTACCCAGCAACCACTCCCACACCGTCACACACACATACACATGTACACACACACATGCAAACACACATGTACACACACACACACACAGACACACAAACACAATCTAAGAACAAGGAGGACTCCCAAGGCCTGTACAGTAAGCTAGTTATTGCCATAGATTCAGCATTAGTAGAACAAAGTCCCCAGTAACCTACTTATTCTCTGGCCTTCTCCCCCTCACTAGTGTGTGTGTGTGTGTGTGTGGATGTGATAAGGCAATTCTAGTTATTCTCTGTCTGATCCTCCCCAGGTTTCTGTAGCTGGGAAGCGACCATTCTCCATCCATCTCTCTCTCTCTCTCTCTCTCTCTCTCTCTCTCTCTCTCTCTCTCTCTCTCTCTCTCTCCCTCCGTCTGTGTCTGTCTGTCTCAGTCTGTCTGTCTCTCCCTCCCCTTCCTCTTTGCTCTCTGCTGTGGGTGAGTCTGTGCCAGTGGTCAGGGGGCTGGTATCAGAGGGCATGATGAGAGGGCTAGTGAAGCCTGAATACCCTGGGATACTCACTGCTGCTGCCCCAACACTGGCATTAGAGCTCTGCCACTCACCCTCCAGGCCTGGGGAATTACTGTCTCAATGTGTGTGTCTGTGTGTGTTTGTATCTGTGTGTGTCTGTTTGTGTCGTGTGCACATGTGTGTGTTTGTGTCTGTGTGTGTTTATATCTGAGTGTGTGTGTATCTGTGTGTGTGTGTGTGTGTCTGTGTACACGTGTATGGTTGTGCTTTTGTGTATGTCTGTGTGTTTTGGTTCTGGCGTGTGTGTGCGCGCAAGAGAGTGTTCGCAAGTGTGTTTGTGCCTAAGTAGAGAGAGAGAGAGAGAGAGAGAGAGTACTGGCACACATGAGGGGGCGTTCCCAAGGCCCTAGTACTAAACCTTCTGATGAACCAGTGTGAGCGTAATTCCAGTTTAATCGCTGTTAAAGAGATACCCGTGTACACCAGAATGGAAGGTTTCGAAAGCCCATTGCTCTGAGCGTGATGTGTGCTTTGTCAGCTTGGAAGGATCCGTTGTGTACAATGTTCACTTACTTCCGTGTATAGTTAAAAAACGATATTTAATCGTTTAATAGCCACCATATTGCTCTTACCTGTAGGGATTTACGTTAGTATAGCTGGTCTGGAGGAGAGGGAGGAGGGGCATGGGGGGGTTATTGTATGACGTGTCTATGAATTCTCACACTGCAATTAGACTTGTCTATTGTTCACCCCTGGGACTGTTCTTCGCCCATCCTGAATACCTGTAAGGCATCTGAGGCGGAGGTGTGTACATTTACATTTAGTCATTTAGCAGACGCTCTTATCCAGAGCGACTTACAGTAAGTACAGGGACATTCTCCCCGAGGCAAGTAGGGTGAAGTGCCTTGCCCAAGGACACAACGTCATTTTGCACAGCCGGGAATCGAACTGACAACCTTCTGATTACTAGCCCGCTTCCCTAACCGCTCAGCCACCTGACTCCCTACCGACAGAACGTCCCGTGGACATGTTACAGCGTGTTACAAGAAACACATCCACAGTATTGGTTTTAGATATAACTGGCAACTGGTTTGAGGTAATGAAACGTACTGTATGTAGACTTTCATAAATACTACATCATTGCCCAAGGACACAACGTCATTTGTCACGGCTGGGAATCGAACTGGCAACCTTCAGATTACTAGCCCGATTCCCTCACCGCTCAGCCATCTGACTCCTTGTAGGACTCCGTGTAGGAGCTAACAAACTTCCAACGTCACTGCTGCAAATCTCCCCCTGCATGAATTGCGGTAATAATATTCCATGATTGAAATATTTCTATGCTAGAGAGCACATGTCTCTCTCTGTCCATTGATTTTTAATGAATACATTAGTGCTGAGTGAATTATCACTTCTAGCTGAACACAGTGTAATGTAGACTGGTGTTTGCAGGTCTAATTCTCTGAGGGGAATAACGGATGAAGTCTTCTGCATGTTTCCATTTCATAAGTCTGAAGCAGCATGGATTTACAGTACAGTAGGGAGGTGGTCTCTGTTTGGAAAACCAAAGAAGCTGTCCATTATTTAAGGTAATCCACGCAAAAAGATCTTGCACCGTACAGCTTTCAGTGCCATTAGCTAATGACTACATGCATGCTAATCCCACCCACAACCTTTGGCTTATCAATAATACCCATTTAATTATCTCAATCACTTTAAATTAAACTTCCAAGTTTTACAGAATGGTGTTGTATCACGTTATCGATTTCTTTCTTTTTTTTCACCTCATAAGACAGGAGGAATCTTGGCTAAGTTTTGGCCAATTAAGGCTGAGGAAATGAGTTGGAATTAAAAGCAGCATGACGGTGGTCTGGTTAGGCCTTGGAGTTTTACATCAGTGCCTCCTCCCTCTTCCCCGCTGTAGTCTCACAGAGGAGAAGAGGGAGAGAGAGAGAGACAGAGGGAGAAAGACAGAGGGAGGGAGAGAGAGACAGAGAGAGTGTGAAAGCGAGACAGAGAGACAGAGGGAGAGAGGGAGAGAGAGACAGAGGGAGAGAGACAGAGGGAGAGAGAGAGACAGAGGGAGAGAGAGACAGAGAGAGAGAGGGAGAAGAGAGAGAGAGAGAGAGAGAGAGAGAGAGAGAGAGAGGAGAGAGACAGACAAAGAGAGAGAGAGAGAGAGAGAGAGATCACACGCAGGGCTTGAGTCGGAACCGGGACTGAAAGTGGATGTAAACCCTGGATTCTGTAGGTCATGCCGAAGAAACATTAGGAAGACTGTAAGTCGTACCTCCAGGACTAGCACAGGGTTACTCATATCAATGTGGTGATTGACCCGGCTCAGCTACATTAGGCTAGCAGACTTTACCCCGGGTTGAAGTTTCATTGTGTCAGTTCCTCTATTATGTTGGACTGATGTGAGATCAGTGAAGTGTGTTATCTTCAGAAGACAGACATGAATTGGAACACTGTCTAATTAGGGGAAACTTGTCTTTAATTATCGGCCTGTGTTCTTTTTGAGGCGGCTTGTAAAAAGACTTGGTGAGTGAAGATTTTAGCTGTACTTCTCATCTCTCAAACCAGAACCTGTCTGTCAGGAACAAGTGAAAATGGTTGGTTGGCATTTCAGTCGATGTTCAAAATGACCTGAGCTTGGACCCATCCTCTAGGAAAACCAACTGCCATCTAACCTTTCCGTAACCTCACGGCCCCCTCACACCCCACACTCATCTGAGCCAACATCTGTCACTGTTTAATTCTTAATGCATATTATAGTCTGTCAATCTAGATCTGACTCCAAAGCCTTTACACACAAAAAACCAGAGGAAGTGAATGGGACACTTTCCACACAACCAGATGTGGTGGATATTGGCACAATGCAACAGGCTGGAATTCCATTCGTTATTGACTGATGAATGAAATGTATTTAGTTAGCATTAAGTCAGACACAGAGCCAGTTTGGTTGCTAAGCTAATTAAACAGAAGATATGTCTGGCTGGGTAATAGACATGGTTAGTGACAATGACTTATATGTACACACAACCATGTCACAATACCCTTACCATTCAGTAGGGTATTTAAAACAAAGTCCTAATTGTACCCTTGAGTACATAGCATTGTATAGAAGGATTTTGCAATTAGCTGTGAATTCTGTGCATGGAATGAACAGAGAATAGGACATGTGTTTGTGTGCATGCTGATCGCACATCCTCTGTTTGGCAATAATAGATTAGGATTAGTGAGGTTTAGCTGTTGACCTTTGACACCGAGATACCTAGATGTCGATCATGGAATGTTTTAGGATGCATCTTGATAGATTGGTGGATTAGGATCTGTGCTGATGTTATCGCATGATTGTTTTTTGGTTGAGTCCATCGTGTTTAGATGACTGAAGATATCAGTGTTCTGTTACTCGTTGACAACAGGGCCAGGGTATATCTTCCTCTCCTCCATCACTCTTCCTCTCCCACTCCTCCCTTCTCTTCTGTCAGGGTATTGGATACCGGGTCTCTCTCAGCACAGCAGCACAGCATCACAGCAACACAGCAGCACAGCATCACAGCAGCACAGCAGCACAGCAGCACAGCATCACAGCATCACAGCATCACAGCAGCACAGCAGCACAGCAGCACAGCAGCACAGCAGCACAGCACAACAAGGAAAATGTGGAACAAAGCCTTGCAATGTTGTGTGTGCCTGTCCCTCCAGCTCCATGTTAGAAGCTCTGTGTGTTTCTGTTTCTCAGATCCCT
>NC_090057.1:3520972-3525972 GCF_038355195.1 Osmerus mordax | reverse complement strand
CCACTCTCTCTTCACAAACACGCACATACAAACACACACACACACTCTCTTTCCCTGTGTAGGTACACTACACTACAGTAGCTGACCCAGTGAAATGTTGCTTTTGTTATGCAATGCCCCTGGGCTAAAGCCACTATCCCCAGCTTTGAATTATAACACACACATACCACAGAGTGGTTTAAACCCACTCTAAAACAACTCCAGCACTTTCTAGCAGAAGACATCTCTGCTATTAAGCTACTTCTATTAACTTCAACAGAATGAACAGCGTGCCTGTTTCGGGCCCGACATGCAGCGGCTCCACAGGGCCACCCCTGCGCACATGGTATACTTCCCCCCACTTGTTCTCCAAAAAAGAGAAATCCTCTCATCAATAATTAACATCTAGGGACCATGTGTGAGTCCATCGACGCTGACATGCTGGTCTAGATAATGGGGTGGAAAGGAGGCTTTCAAAAGAGACTGTGTTGGACCCTGAGTGCTTTTAGCCCAGAAAACCACCAACGTGGAAGTGGGAGAGAGGGGCATGTAGAGAGATACAGGCAGGATCAGTGGCATGGGCTGAGACAGAGACGGAGAGAGGCAGAAGAACAGGCAGAAAAGAGGCAGAGATAAAGATGAAGACAGAGTTAGAGGCTGTGGCAGGGTTACAGGCAGAGTTAGGGGAGAGAGAAACAGAGGCAGAGACAAATGAAGAGACACAGTTAGAAGCAGACCGAGTTAGGGAGAGGCAGAGTTAAAAGCTGCTAAGCACAGCAGACAGTTAAACCTGCTAGTATTGACCCGTGATTAGTGGTTTGTTAGCGCAGCTGCGTTAACCAGATGTTCCATGCTTCATGAGGATGTGAATGGAGCAGGAGGGTGTGTTTGAACAAAGAGCAAGGGAATAGGGCCCCAATTACATTCTGTACTCTATCAAACTTATAGGCGTCGCAATTTATGGAGTTACGTTCTACAGTGTTCTGGTAATCAGTAATAATCTCAAGATTCCTGTGTGTTTATGGCTCCAAGCAGCATCAATAGGCGGAGTGTTAGAGAGAATGTTTCCGTGCTCAGCTCTGCCTGTGTGGGCTCTGAGATAGGCATCATTTAGCTCACATTCACAAAGGAATGAAGTGATAGTGCCTCGTCAAGGGGAGGTTGAGAGAGTGTGTGCTCGTGTGTGTGTGTGTTCACACTGTGTGTGTGTGTGTGTGCTCGTGTGTGTGTGTGTGTGTGTGCTCGTGTGTGTGTGTGTGTGTGTGTGTGTGTGTGTGTGTGTGTGTGTGTGTGTGTGTGTGTGTGTGTGCTCGTGTGTGTGTGTGTGTGTGTGTGTGTGTGTGTGTGCTCGTGTGTGTGTGTGTGTGTGCTCGTGTGTGTGTGTGTGTGTGTGTGCTCGTGTGTGTGTGTGTGTGTGTGTGTGCTCGTGTGTGTGTGTGTGTGTGTGTGTGTGTGTGTGTGTGTGTGTGTGTGCTCGTGTGTGCTCGTGTGTGTGTGTGTGTGTGTGTGTGCTCGTGTGTGTGTGTGTGTGTGTGTGTGCTCGTGTGTGTGTGTGTTCACACTGTGTGTGTGCTCGTGTGTGTGTGTGTGTGTGTGTGCTCGTGTGTGTGTGTGTTCACACTGTGTGTGTGCTCGTGTGTGTGTGTGTGTGTGTGTGTGTGTGTGTGTGCTCGTGTGTGTGTGTGTTCACACTGTGTGTGTAGATACACTTGAAATGGGCGACTCCTGGGTGGTGGTACTGAGCACTTCATTGGACGTCAATAGCTGAGCATTTAAGGAGAGCATTATCTCCTGCCCCCCCCCTCCCCTTGGGTGCAGTGGGCTGCCAGTGAGAGTCTACACCCCCCCTCCCCCCCTCTCCCTCCCCCCTCCCAACACAGCCAGACTCCTAGTGTCTCAGTGACCGCTTATATATTCTTTAAAAACAGTGACTGTGGGAAGTCAGAAGCGGACTCAAACCCCACCCTGGTGAGGGAGGGAGGAGGAAGGGAGTCAGGTGGCTGAGCGGTTATGGAATCGGGCTAGTAATCTGAAGGTTGCCAGTTCGATTCCCGGCAGTGCAAAAATGACGTTGTGTCCTTGGGCAAGGCACTTCACCCTACTTGCCTTGGAGGGGAATGTCCCTGTACTTACTGTAAGTCGCTCTGGATAAGAGCGTCTGCTAAATGTAAATGTAAGTGCTTGTCGTCAGCTCCGGGAGTTGTGCTGGTGGTGGTGTCTGTGTGCAGATGTTAGCCTCAAGGCTAGATAACAAACACCATATGGGCGACAAGGCCTTCTTAAAGGAGCCCATGCTCCGTGAGGACATGACTGGAGTGTGATGATGATGATGATGATGATGATGGAGGTGATGATGATGGAGGTGATGATGATGATGATGATGATGATGATGATGATGATGATGATGATGATGATGATGATGATGATGATGATGATGATGATGGAGGTGATGATGATGATGATGGAGGTGATGATTATGATGATGCCGATCATGATGATCATGAGGATTTTTCCGTACTGGCTTTCCAGACTGTCTGGGAGAGATTTGCAGCGCCATATACTGTGCTCATTTCACAATACTGGATGATGTGCTGTATGTTACAGTAAGTCACGGAGGCACCTGTTCAACATATGAAGCCACATGAGTTTCTGATCTGATCAGAGTCGTATTTGATCTTCGCCACGGCAGCTGCGGATGGTGTGCAGTGCGTTTGAAACCAGGGCCGTGTGCAGTGGAGCTGCTCCCTGCCTGCTCTCTCTCACACAGATTGGGAGACGTCGGTGCAGTCATATGATCCATACAGACTGTATATATAGCTCCAGCTAGAGTGTGCTTCTCTGGGAGAGGTGTGCTGTGCCCTCAGAGCACGGTGATGCAACACTGCACCCACTCTGCAGGGCTGCCTGGACCAGATAGACGTCTCCACGCAGGGCTGCCTGGACCAGATAGACGTCTCCACGCAGGGCTGCCTGGACCAGATAGACGTCTGCACGCAGGGCTGCCTGGACCAGATAGACGTCTGCACGCAGGGCTGCCTGGGCCAGATAGACGTCTCCACGCAGGGCTGCCTGGACCAGATAGACGTCTCCACGCAGGGCTGCCTGGACCAGATAGACGTCTCCACGCAGGGCTGCCTGGGCCCAGATAGACGTCTCCACGCAGGGCTGCCTGGGCCAGATAGAAGTCACCACGTAGGGCTGCCTGGGCCAGATAGACGTCACCACGCCACTCTGAGGCAGAGGCGGTGCTGATAATGCTGATAATCCCACTGACCTGTTTTTGGATTCGCCTTTTCATTCCACCAAAACCAAATCCGAAGTCTGACGAGTTTGACATGAACCAGTACAAGCCAGACTCGTGAAACTCTCAGTAGCGTTGAAGTGAATAAGCGGCACGTTGAACTACTGAATAAACGAATTCAGCGGTTGAAGGGCTTGTTTTGTGTCGGTTTCCAGCTCTGTCGATATTCCTGGGTCCTCTCTCACCCACCAGACTGAGGACACGGGCAGAGAGCACACAGCTCTACAGTTTAATAGCGTTACGCAACGACATTTCAATATGATACCCTTTACAGTTTGCACCTAGAAAGACCAGCATCCATTGGAAAGTACTGACATGGTGTCTCCAGTGCCCTTCTTGATTCCACGTGGAGGTGGTTGGAGAGAGTGCATTCAAGGGTGGATGACAGAGTTGTACTCTGGGCCTTTTAGGTAAAAACCTAGTAGATACACACACATACACAAAAACACACCAACACAAACAAACACAAGACAACAAGACAGTTCAGCTCCTTTGCTCTGCTCCTGTCCCAGGGCCTGTAGAGATCTCATTAAGATGAAGCCACAGATCTGAGGGCACCTCACAGAGTCACCTTTGCCTGCTTCAGGATCACAGCAGATAGCAGGGAGCTGTCTCCCATCAGCCATGAGAGAGCAGAGATCGGGAAACAGACTTCCAAGAGCAGGAGTCCCGCTTATTGGATCGTTACGACATCCCTGCTCTGCATGTCCCTTATTGCTACCTTATGATAGCTTATGTTAATCACCAACTATGTGTTCAGGATTTTTTGGTAGGCTGTTTGAACCACTTTTTTGTTTGTTTACGCTAGCGAAGCCTTCTGTCCCAGTGTCCATAACTCCGGCACAATCATGTGTTCTCCAACCCATCGCTGGCTGGCCGAACTCGAGATTACACTCTGTATTTAGATTGCAGCTGCCCCCTGCACCCCCGACTTGAAATGCCGAAGTTATTCGTCTGTGTGTGTGTGTGTGACAGTCCCAGCCCTAAGTGCCATGTGTATTTTTATCAGAGGGGATTGGAGGGGTGTGGCAGCAGAGCATGCCTCCTGCCAGAACACACACATGCCATCTCTCCATCGCTCCCCCTCTCATCACTTAGAGGATGGAGACATTTTGTACATGATCTTCTAGTGTGTACGTGTGTATGTAGGTGTGTGTGTGTGGTGTACGTGTGCGTGTGTGTGTGTGGGGGGGGGTGTGCGTGTGTGTGTGTGTGTGTGTGTGTGTGTGTGTGTGGAGTACAGTGACCATTCCTGGTTGTCACTGCTCAGTGCCCTGACTGTCAGCTGCCGGTCTTACTACTGACTGGACAAGCTGACTCTACGCTCTGCTGTTCTTTTAATCTCTTTCTTACTCTCTCTCTCTCTCTCTCTCTCTCTGCTTTTCTCTGCTTTTCTCTGTCTCTTTCATACTCTATCCTTGTGTCTGCTCTCTCTCTCTTTCTCTCTTTCTGCGTTAGAGAGAATAACAGAGACAGGGTGTGAGGGGCTGTGGGGTGGGGGGGGATGGGGGTGGGCGGATGGTGTCCATGCACGGAGGTTGGCAGGAAGCCGGAGTTGTGTGTGTGTGTGTGCATGTATTCTGTACACTGTCCTACGGGGAGAGGACACGTAACACACACACAAACACATACACACACTTAGCTGCAGTGGTGGCACCAGGAGCAAGCTGATGTAAAGAGCTGAAGGAGGCTGGAGAAGGTCGGTGCTGCTGGTTCAGGA
>NC_090057.1:3513472-3515972 GCF_038355195.1 Osmerus mordax | reverse complement strand
CTCTGAGAGGCCCTCCAGGGCTGCCTCTCTGAGAGCCCCTCCAGGGCTGCCTCTCTGAGAGCCCCTCCAGGGCTGCCTCTCTGAGAGCCCCTCCAGGGCTGCCTCTCTGAGAGGCCCTCCAGGGCTGCCTCTCTGAGAGGCCCTCCAGGGCTGCCTCTCTGAGAGGCCCTCCAGGGCTGCCTCTCTGAGAGACCCTCCAGGGCTGCCTCTCTGAGAGGCCCTCCAGGGCTGCCTCTCTGAGAGGCCCTCCAGGGCTGCCTCTCTGAGAGGCCCTCCAGGGCTGCCTCTCTGAGAGCCCCTCCAGGGCTGCCTCTCTGAGAGCCCCTCCAGGGCTGCCTCTCTGAGAGCCCCTCCAGGGCTGCCTCTCTGAGAGACCCTCCAGGGCTGCCTCTCTGAGAGCCCCTCCAGGGCTGCCTCTCTGAGAGACCCTCCAGGGCTGCCTCTCTGAGAGACCCTCCAGGGCTGCCTCTCTGAGAGCCGTGCCCGAGAGGAGGTGCTTCACTCTGCACACGCTGTGAGCCATGTGAGCGTGTTTACCTGCTGCCTCGCAGAGAGGAACCATTTCTACTGTTCAGGTAGCGGATCTTAATTGTCTAATAATGTGCTGTACTGTACTATAATGTGCTGTACTATAATGTACTGTACTATAATGTACTGTACTATAATGTGCTGTACTGTACTATAATGTGCTGTACTATAATGTGCTGTACTATAATGTACTGTACTATAATGTGCTGTACTGTACTATAATGTGCTGTACTATAATGTACTGTACTATAATGTACTGTACTATAATGTACTGTACTATAATGTACTATTCTATAATGTACTGTACTATAATGTACTGTACTATAATGTGCTGTACTATAATGTGCTGTACTATAATGTACTGTACTATAATGTACTGTACTATAATGTACTGTACTATAATGTACTGTACTATAATGTGCTGTACTATAATGTGCTGTACTATAATGTACTGTACTATAATGTACTGTACTATAATGTGCTGTACTATAATGTACTGTACTATAATGTACTGTACTATAATGTGCTGTACTATAATGTGCTGTACTATAATGTGCTGTACTATAATGTACTGTACTATAATGTACTGTACTATAATGTGCTGTACTATAATGTGCTGTACTATAATGTACTGTACTATAATGTACTGTACTATAATGTGCTGTACTATAATGTACTGTACTATAATGTACTGTACTATAATGTGCTGTACTATAATGTGCTGTACTATAATGTACTGTACTATAATGTACTGTACTATAATGTACTGTACTATAATGTACTGTACTATAATGTGCTGTACTATAATGTACTGTACTATAATGTACTGTACTATAATGTACTGTACTATAATGTGCTGTACTATAATGTACTGTACTATAATGTACTGTACTATAATGTGCTGTACTATAATGTGCTGTACTATAATGTACTGTACTATAATGTGCTGTACTATAATGTACTGTACTATAATGTACTGTACTATAATGTGCTGTACTATAATGTGCTGTACTATGTCCACACCCCCAAGGAGCCTTCAACCTTCAACCCTGCCTCCGTCTATCCCCTCCTCTTACTCACCTGTTCCCAGCTTCTCATCTCCTTCACTTCTCTCTCTCTCTCTCTCTCTCTCTCTCTCTCTCTCTCTCTCTCTTCTCTCTCTCCCTCCCTCCCTCTCTCTCTCTCTCTCTCTCTCTCTCTCTCTCTCTCTCTCTCTCTCTCTCTCTCTCCCTCCCTCCCTCCCTCCCTCCCTCCATCGCTCTCGTGTTCGAGTCCACTAAATCAGCTGGCTGAATCGTCTCTGGGGAGGGGTGATCAAACAGAATGAAATTGATTTCATTCATCATTGTGATCATCTGGCCAGGAGGACTGTGTGGGGTCCTGCTGGAGTGTGTGTGTGTGTGTGTGACAGGCCTGGTTTGTGTGTGTGCTCATGACTGTGTGCCGTGCGGATCCTGGTGGGTTTGGGCCGGCACCGACGACAGCAGCGACAGCAGCAGTCCCACAGACAGAAACTTGTTTGTCTCTGGGGACAATGACTAACGGGACGGAGATGGAGGGGGAAGGAGGGAGACAGACACAAACAATGTCTTTCATGAGCGAGGCAGCAGAATCGTCCTGACGGCATCATCTGTCTCTGGCTGGGGACACACTGTCTCACACACACACTCACCATTCACCAGGGACCTGTCACACACACACACACACCATTCACCAGGGACCTGTCACACACACACACACACTCACACTGGTGTCTGGAACACTCATCATACTGACACAGATATAGGGCCCATGCCTTTCATAGTCAGCACACTGGCTCAAAAACATCTCTCTGTCTCTCCTCTTTGGTTTAAACCTGAAAGTTCATTCACTGCTAATGGTATTACGACACAAGCTTTAGGACAGCAAATCTTCCACGCTTTACAGCCCAGTGTGGGATGACAAGTTTTAAGACTCTTGTTTATATGAACAC
>NC_090057.1:3500850-3513272 GCF_038355195.1 Osmerus mordax | reverse complement strand
CAGAGAGAGGGGGGGGGGAGGGAGCGATAGAGAGAGAGAGAGGGAGAGGCTCATCCATGTTTTATAAGCATCCCTACTGGAGCTATGTATCTCCTCTGCTGTGTGGGGTGTTGTCGAGTGGTGACTGACCCTAAACCCTCCCTGTGGGGGAGAGACACGACCCCCGACCCTAAACCCTCCCTGTGGGGGAGAGACACGACCCTAAACCCTCCCTGTGGGGGAGAGACACGACCCTAAACCCTCCCTGTGGGGGAGAGACACGACCCTAAACCCTCCCTGTGGGGGAGAGACACGACCCTAAACCCTCCCTGTGGGGGAGAGACACGACCCCCGACCCTAAACCCTCCCTGTGGGGGAGAGACACGACCCCCGACCCTAAACCCTCCCTGTGGGGGAGAGACACGACCCCCGGCCCTAAACCCTCCCTGTGGGGGAGAGACACGACCCCCGACCCTAAACCCTCCCTGTGGGGGAGAGACACGACCCTAAACCCTCCCTGTGGGGGAGAGACACGACCCCCGACCCTAAATCCTCCCTGTGGGGGAGAGACACGACCCCCGACCCTAAACTCTCCCTGTGGGGGAGAGACACGACCCTAAATCCTCCCTGTGGGGGAGAGACACGACCCCCGACCCTAAACTCTCCCTGTGGGGGAGAGACACGGCATCGTAGCGTTTCAAGAGTCCAGGAAGTCATGATACGTTCAAGCAGGGAGTTTCGATACAGAGAGTAACAGCTGTTATTGACGAATGAAATATGTCAATTTGTGCGAATGTACTTTGCAATCGTCTCCTCTGCAAGGTCAGACATGTTGACGGTGACACGCGTCTGCTCTGGATAGAGACCTGAGGTTCCTGACGAGGAGAGGATGAAAACCTGTCCACAGACTACCGTGACACAGTCATCCATCACAGCGTGTGTGCTGGTCTGAGACCTTGGCTGAGGAGTGAGGGATTGATACGCTGTCAGGTCCACGTCTGCCTCGTCATAAATACCCCGAGTGAGCCTGTGAAGGCCTGACCCTGCTGTGTCATGGCCAGGCCTGACCCTGCTGTGTCATGACCAGGCCTGACCCTGCTGTGTCATGGCCAGGCCTGACCCTGCTGTGTCATGGCCAGGCCTGACCCTGCTGTGTCATGACCAGGCCTGACCCTGCTGTGTCATGGTCAGGCCTGACCCTGCTGTGTCCATGGCCAGGCCTGACCCTGCTGTGTCATGACCAGGCCTGACCCTGCTGTGTCATGGCCAGGCCTGACCCTGCTGTGTCATGGCCAGGCCTGACCCTGCTGTGTCATGGCCAGGCCTGACCCTGCTGTGTCATGACCAGGCCTGACCCTGCTGTGTCATGGTCAGGCCTGACCCTGCTGTGTCATGGCCAGGCCTGACCCTGCTGTGTCATGGCCAGGCCTGACCCTGCTGTGTCATGGCCAGGCCTGACCCTGCTGTGTCATGGCCAGGCCTGACCCTGCTGTGTCATGGCCAGGCCTGACCCTGCTGTGTCATGGCCAGGCCTGACCCTGCTGTGTCATGGTCAGGCCTGACCCTGCTGTGTCATGGCCAGGCCTGACCCTGCTGTGTCATGACCAGGCCTGACCCTGCTGTGTCATGGTCAGGCCTGACCCTGCTGTGTCATGGTCAGGCCTGACCCTGCTGTGTCATGGCCAGGCCTGACCCTGCTGTGTCATGGCCAGGCCCCCCAGATAGCAGAGAAGTGCTCAACATTGCTGTGATATTGTGATACTTTGGATGCCCTTAATGGACATTGTTCATAGCTCTAAGATTTAACGCTCTCTCGAAAGTGCTCGAGTTTCTCCACTCTCTCTTCACAAACACGCACATACAAACACACACACACACTCTCTTTCCCTGTGTAGGTACACTACACTACAGTAGCTGACCCAGTGAAATGTTGCTTTTGTTATGCAATGCCCCTGGGCTAAAGCCACTATCCCCAGCTTTGAATTATAACACACACATACCACAGAGTGCCTTCCATTTAAACCCACTCTAAAACAACTCCAGCACTTTCTAGCAGAAGACATCTCTGCTATTAAGCTACTTCTATTAACTTCAACAGAATGAACAGCGTGCCTGTTTCGGGCCCGACATGCAGCGGCTCCACAGGGCCACCCCTGCGCACATGGTATACTTCCCCCCACTTGTTCTCCAAAAAAGAGAAATCCTCTCATCAATAATTAACATCTAGGGACCATGTGTGAGTCCATCGACGCTGACATGCTGGTCTAGATAATGGGGTGGAAAGGAGGCTTTCAAAAGAGACTGTGTTGGACCCTGAGTGCTTTTAGCCCAGAAAACCACCAACGTGGAAGTGGGAGAGAGGGGCATGTAGAGAGATACAGGCAGGATCAGTGGCATGGGCTGAGACAGAGACGGAGAGAGGCAGAAGAACAGGCAGAAAAGAGGCAGAGATAGAGATGAAGACAGAGTTAGAGGCTGTGGCAGGGTTACAGGCAGAGTTAGGGGAGAGAGAAACAGAGGCAGAGACAAATGAAGAGACACAGTTAGAAGCAGACCGAGTTAGGGAGAGGCAGAGTTAAAGGCTGCTAAGCACAGCAGACAGTTAAACCTGCTAGTATTGACCTGTGATTAGTGGTTTGTTAGCGCAGCTGCGTTAACCAGATGTTCCATGCTTCATGAGGATGTGAATGGAGCAGGAGGGTGTGTTTGAACAAAGAGCAAGGGAATAGGGCCCCAATTACATTCTGTACTCTATCAAACTTATAGGCGTCGCAATTTATGGAGTTACGTTCTACAGTGTTCTGGTAATCAGTAATAATCTCAAGATTCCTGTGTGTTTATGGCTCCAAGCAGCATCAATAGGCGGAGTGTTAGAGAGAATGTTTCCGTGCTCAGCTCTGCCTGTGTGGGCTCTGAGATAGGCATCATTTAGCTCACATTCACAAAGGAATGAAGTGATAGTGCCTCGTCAAGGGGAGGTTGAGAGAGTGTGTGCTCGTGTGTGTGTGTGTTCACACTGTGTGTGTGTGTGTGTGTGTGCTCGTGTGTGTGTGTGTTCACACTGTGTGTGTGTGTGTGTGTGTGCTCGTGTGTGTGTGTGTGTGTGTGTGTGTGCTCGTGTGTGTGTGTGTGTGTGTGTGTGTGTGTGCTCGTGTGTGTGTGTGTGTGTGTGTGTGTGTGTGTGCTCGTGTGTGTGTGTGTGTGTGTGTGTGTGTGTGTGCTCGTGTGTGTGTGTGTGTGTGTGTGTGTGTGTGTGCTCGTGTGTGTGTGTGTGTGTGTGTGTGTGCTCGTGTGTGTGTGTGTGTGTGTGTGTGTGCTCGTGTGTGTGTGTGTGTGTGTGTGTGCTCGTGTGTGTGTGTGTGTGTGTGTGTGTGTGTGTTCACACTGTGTGTGTGCTCGTGTGTGTGTGTGTGTGTGCTCGTGTGTGTGTGTGTGTGTGCTCGTGTGTGTGTGTGTGTGTGTGTGCTCGTGTGTGTGCTCGTGTGTGTGTGTGTGTGTGTGTGTGTGTGTGTGTGTGTGTGCTCGTGTGTGTGTGTGTGTGTGTGCTCGTGTGTGTGTGTGTGTGTGTGTGTGTGCTCGTGTGTGTGTGTGTTCACACTGTGTGTGTGCTCGTGTGTGTGTGTGTGTGTGTGTGCTCGTGTGTGTGTGTGTTCACACTGTGTGTGTGCTCGTGTGTGTGTGTGTGTGTGTGTGCTCGTGTGTGTGTGTGTTCACACTGTGTGTGTGCTCGTGTGTGTGTGTGTGTGTGTGTGCTCGTGTGTGTGTGTGTGTGTGTGTGCTCGTGTGTGTGTGTGTTCACACTGTGTGTGTGCTCGTGTGTGTGTGTGTGTGTGCTCGTGTGTGTGTGTGTTCACACTGTGTGTGTGCTCGTGTGTGTGTGTGTGTGTGCTCGTGTGTGTGTGTGTGTGTGTGTGCTCGTGTGTGTGTGTGTTCACACTGTGTGTGTGCTCGTGTGTGTGTGTGTGTGTGTGTGCTCGTGTGTGTGTGTGTGTGTGTGTGCTCGTGTGTGTGTGTGTTCACACTGTGTGTGTGCTCGTGTGTGTGTGTGTGTGTGCTCGTGTGTGTGTGTGTTCACACTGTGTGTGTGCTCGTGTGTGTGTGTGTGTGTGTGTGCTCGTGTGTGTGTGTGTGTGTGTGTGCTCGTGTGTGTGTGTGTTCACACTGTGTGTGTGCTCGTGTGTGTGTGTGTGTGTGCTCGTGTGTGTGTGTGTGTGTGTGTGCTCGTGTGTGTGTGTGTTCACACTGTGTGTGTGCTCGTGTGTGTGTGTGTGTGTGTGTGCTCGTGTGTGTGTGTGTGTGTGTGTGCTCGTGTGTGTGTGTGTGTGTGTGTGCTCGTGTGTGTGTGTGTTCACACTGTGTGTGTAGATACACTTGAAATGGGCGACTCCTGGGTGGTGGTACTGAGCACTTCATTGGACGTCAATAGCTGAGCATTTAAGGAGAGCATTATCTCCTGCCCCCCCCTCCCCTTGGGTGCAGTGGGCTGCCAGTGAGAGTCTACACCCCCCCTCCCCCCTCTCCCTCCCCCCTCCCAACACAGCCAGACTCCTAGTGTCTCAGTGACCGCTTATATATTCTTTAAAAACAGTGACTGTGGGAAGTCAGAAGCGGACTCAAACCCCACCCTGGTGAGGGAGGGAGGAGGAAGGGAGTCAGGTGGCTGAGCGGTTATGGAATCGGGCTAGTAATCTGAAGGTTGCCAGTTCGATTCCCGGCAGTGCAAAAATGACGTTGTGTCCTTGGGCAAGGCACTTCACCCTACTTGCCTTGGAGGGGAATGTCCCTGTACTTACTGTAAGTCGCTCTGGATAAGAGCGTCTGCTAAATGTAAATGTAAGTGCTTGTCGTCAGCTCCGGGAGTTGTGCTGGTGGTGGTGTCTGTGTGCAGATGTTAGCCTCAAGGCTAGATAACAAACACCATATGGGCGACAAGGCCTTCTTAAAGGAGCCCATGCTCCGTGAGGACATGACTGGAGTGTGATGATGATGATGATGATGATGATGGAGGTGATGATGATGGAGGTGATGATGATGATGATGATGATGATGATGGAGGTGATGATGATGATGATGGAGGTGATGATTATGATGATGCCGATCATGATGATCATGAGGATTTTTCCGTACTGGCTTTCCAGACTGTCTGGGAGAGATTTGCAGCGCCATATACTGTGCTCATTTCACAATACTGGATGATGTGCTGTATGTTACAGTAAGTCACGGAGGCACCTGTTCAACATATGAAGCCACATGAGTTTCTGATCTGATCAGAGTCGTATTTGATCTTCGCCACGGCAGCTGCGGATGGTGTGCAGTGCGTTTGAAACCAGGGCCGTGTGCAGTGGAGCTGCTCCCTGCCTGCTCTCTCTCACACAGATTGGGAGACGTCGGTGCAGTCATATGATCCATACAGACTGTATATATAGCTCCAGCTAGAGTGTGCTTCTCTGGGAGAGGTGTGCTGTGCCCTCAGAGCACGGTGATGCAACACTGCACCCACTCTGCAGGGCTGCCTGGACCAGATAGACGTCTCCATGCAGGGCTGCCTGGACCAGATAGACGTCTCCACGCAGGGCTGCCTGGACCAGATAGACGTCTGCACGCAGGGCTGCCTGGACCAGATAGACGTCTGCACGCAGGGCTGCCTGGGCCAGATAGACGTCTCCACGCAGGGCTGCCTGGACCAGATAGACGTCTCCACGCAGGGCTGCCTGGACCAGATAGACGTCTCCACGCAGGGCTGCCTGGGCCCAGATAGACGTCTCCACGCAGGGCTGCCTGGGCCAGATAGAAGTCACCACGTAGGGCTGCCTGGGCCAGATAGACGTCACCACGCCACTCTGAGGCAGAGGCGGTGCTGATAATGCTGATAATCCCACTGACCTGTTTTTGGATTCGCCTTTTCATTCCACCAAAACCAAATCCGAAGTCTGACGAGTTTGACATGAACCAGTACAAGCCAGACTCGTGAAACTCTCAGTAGCGTTGAAGTGAATAAGCGGCACGTTGAACTACTGAATAAACGAATTCAGCGGTTGAAGGGCTTGTTTTGTGTCGGTTTCCAGCTCTGTCGATATTCCTGGGTCCTCTCTCACCCACCAGACTGAGGACACGGGCAGAGAGCACACAGCTCTACAGTTTAATAGCGTTACGCAACGACATTTCAATATGATACCCTTTACAGTTTGCACCTAGAAAGACCAGCATCCATTGGAAAGTACTGACATGGTGTCTCCAGTGCCCTTCTTGATTCCACGTGGAGGTGGTTGGAGAGAGTGCATTCAAGGGTGGATGACAGAGTTGTACTCTGGGCCTTTTAGGTAAAAACCTAGTAGATACACACACATACACAAAAACACACCAACACAAACAAACACAAGACAACAAGACAGTTCAGCTCCTTTGCTCTGCTCCTGTCCCAGGGCCTGTAGAGATCTCATTAAGATGAAGCCACAGATCTGAGGGCACCTCACAGAGTCACCTTTGCCTGCTTCAGGATCACAGCAGATAGCAGGGAGCTGTCTCCCATCAGCCATGAGAGAGCAGAGATCGGGAAACAGACTTCCAAGAGCAGGAGTCCCGCTTATTGGATCGTTACGACATCCCTGCTCTGCATGTCCCTTATTGCTACCTTATGATAGCTTATGTTAATCACCAACTATGTGTTCAGGATTTTTTGGTAGGCTGTTTGAACCACTTTTTTGTTTGTTTACGCTAGCGAAGCCTTCTGTCCCAGTGTCCATAACTCCGGCACAATCATGTGTTCTCCAACCCATCGCTGGCTGGCCGAACTCGAGATTACACTCTGTATTTAGATTGCAGCTGCCCCCTGCACCCCCGACTTGAAATGCCGAAGTTATTCGTCTGTGTGTGTGTGTGTGACAGTCCCAGCCCTAAGTGCCATGTGTATTTTTATCAGAGGGGATTGGAGGGGTGTGGCAGCAGAGCATGCCTCCTGCCAGAACACACACATGCCATCTCTCCATCGCTCCCCCTCTCATCACTTAGAGGATGGAGACATTTTGTACATGATCTTCTAGTGTGTACGTGTGTATGTAGGTGTGTGTGTGTGGTGTACGTGTGCGTGTGTGTGTGTGGGGGGGGGGTGTGCGTGTGTGTGTGTGTGTGTGTGTGTGTGTGTGTGTGGAGTACAGTGACCATTCCTGGTTGTCACTGCTCAGTGCCCTGACTGTCAGCTGCCGGTCTTACTACTGACTGGACAAGCTGACTCTACGCTCTGCTGTTCTTTTAATCTCTTTCTTACTCTCTCTCTCTCTCTCTCTCTCTCTGCTTTTCTCTGCTTTTCTCTGTCTCTTTCATACTCTATCCTTGTGTCTGCTCTCTCTCTCTTTCTCTCTTTCTGCGTTAGAGAGAATAACAGAGACAGGGTGTGAGGGGCTGTGGGGTGGGGGGGGATGGGGGTGGGCGGATGGTGTCCATGCACGGAGGTTGGCAGGAAGCCGGAGTTGTGTGTGTGTGTGTGCATGTATTCTGTACACTGTCCTACGGGGAGAGGACACGTAACACACACACAAACACATACACACACTTAGCTGCAGTGGTGGCACCAGGAGCAAGCTGATGTAAAGAGCTGAAGGAGGCTGGAGAAGGTCGGTGCTGCTGGTTCAGGACGGGGCCGGCAGAGGGGAGGTGCTAGAGGAACAGAAAGGGGATGTGTCCCAGCTCAGGCTGTCTGCCTGCTCCTGGCCTGGTCTGCTCACCCTGCTGGCGTAGGCACTTTTGCACGGGCCGGCACTGTCCCATTGGGAGTCATCAGAGTGTGCAGGCAGGGGCAGACACAACAGGGGGCTGGATCCGCTCACCCACAGGCTGCTGAGTTCCTGGGAACACCACCTGCTTCCTGTGTACCTCTGCCTCGGATAATCGCTCTCAGACAGCCATTTTCTTAGGAGTGGTCTGATATCTTGCCCTATTCCGTAGCCTTCTTGGTTTATCAGCGCCGTGGACTTGGGAGTATGGACGTTGGCTGCCGTAGTAACGTCAGGTGTGGATGACTGACAGCTGAATTCTGGTGCTGTGAAAAGGCTGTACTGCCATGGCTCATTCGGAGTATTTAGATTGGCTGACCGAGGCTGTGAATCTTTTCCCAGGTACTGTAAGCTTGCTGATTGGCTGGAGCAGGGACAAATAGCTGTCTTTTTAGAAAGACCTTTTAATAATGTACAAACCTACATAGCTACACATTCTGATATAAGTACAAGTTACGTTGTACTACTCATATTTTAGTTGAGGTGTTATTGTTGAATTGTGCCTGATAGCTGAGATGTTGTTTTTTGTACTATCCCTGATAAGTACAGAACATTCCTCCACTCTGCTGTCACAACTATGCACTTCTGATCCTTTTTATTTTACTGCTGTACTTTCCATGTGCACTGTTTGTATGTTGTTTAGGATAAAAGTGTCTGGTAAATTAGTACAATCTAAAAACAGCAAAAAATGGCATTTTAAAGGAAGATAATTGTTGCTGAAACCCACCTTGAACTAAAAGCTGTATTTTAAGATAATGAGAGACATGTCAACAGCAGAATGGAAAAAGTCTAACCAGACTGTTATTTACTGCGGAATGAAAACCTTCACTGGGATAGAACATCTCTCAGCTGATGTAAACAAGACTGTTGAACCACGAGGGGAAGAGCTTAAGGGAACTAACAAGCACATCTAGGGGAGTCAGGTGGCTGAGCGGTTAGAGAATCGGACTAGTAATCAGAAGGTCGCTGGTTCGATTCCTGGCTGTGTCAAATGATGTTGTGTCCTTGGGCAAGGCACTTCACCCTACTTGCCCCGGGGGGAATGTCCCTGTACTTACTGTAAGTCGCTCTGGATAAGAGCGTCTGCTAAATGACTAAATGTAAATGTAAATCTTCAGTGTAGAAACGGAGTCTGACGTGAAGGAACAGGGATGGTTCTGGACAGGACAAGGCAGTCTGGTGTAGCCAGAGAGACAGGCTTCCACATGCTTTTAACAGACCTGTAGGTTCCTGACAAAGACTATGTCTTCGGACCGCTTTTAGAAGGTCTTTCTCTTAAGAGTTTGATTAATGATTGATGCTTCTAGAATTCCAAATGAAGAATGGTTAATAAAGTGAACCCATAGCTAAACTGCTTAAAAATAAAAGACTGAAGGATTTATTATTTTTCTCTTACAGCACACAGTTTTGTTGCCAGGGACAGGCTAACTTGAAGGAAGGCCACTCATTTGCCTAATAATAACAGCTATGCTTTTTATATGGGCTATGCAAGGAAATGTATGTATGAGCACCATGGGTTGCTAAGTGACTCTGCTCTGTCCCAGATACCGAATTATATTTATTTTCTGAAGATCTAAAGAAAACATGCAACTGAATTTGCATGTTAATTGAACAAACTGAGTGAGCTGTGGGATGGTCTGTAACCCAGTTACTAACCAGCCCTTCTTTAGCATAGCAAACATGTGCTATGGGACCACAATACATGGACAAACACACACACACACACACATATACAGTATGTGTTTGTTGTTGCTCAGTTTGGCCAAAGGGGGGGAGCTACGCCCGTCGTAGCTCCGAGGGTGACAGATGGTCAGCCTGGGAGTCAGGAACCCTGCCCTGTGTGGGGGGGTGGGTGTGGGGGGGTGTATGTGTGTGTGTGTATGTGTGTGTGTGTGTGGGTGTGTGTGTGTGGGTGTGTGTGTGTGTGGGGGGGGTGTATGTATGTGTGGGTGTGTGGGTGTGGGGGGGTGTATGTATGTGTGGGTGTGTATGTGTGGGTGTGTGGGTGTGGGGGGGTGTATGTATGTGTGGGTGTGTATGTGTGGGTGTGTGGGTGTGGGGGGGTGTATGTATGTATGTGTGGGTGTGTGTGGGTGTGTGTGTGTGTGTGTGTGTGTGGGATTCTGCAGTGCTCTCTATAAAGATGCTTCTAGTTCCACAGTGACTGTGTTAAGCAGAGGAAGGCTCACTTTTACAGGGAAAGGTCATTCCTGGTCTCTCATTGACTTTATAATATGTGGAGGAGAATGAACTGAATACACACACATAAATGTGCGCACACACATATAATTCCGCAGTGTGCGTACAATTATGCTATATTTACCTAAGTTGTGCAGTCTTTCTCATTACCAACCACTGTTACCTTTCTGAGGGACATTGTTCCTCTGTGGTGCAATAACCTTGCAGACATTATTGTTCTTTATAAAGTGCTTTACAATCTGCTCATAAATTACTGCTCAAAAGCTGCCTGTGTGGCATCCAAGAAAAGCTGTGCATTAAGTAGTTCCTTTAGCCTTCCCGAAGAGGCAATTCTCCCAGGCCTGAGCTCTTAAATTTACATTTACATTTAGTCATTTATCAGACGCTCTTATCCAAAGCGACTTACAGTAAGTACAGGGACATTCCCCCGAGGCAAGTAGGGTGAAGTGCCTTGCCCAAGGACACAACGTCATCTTGCACAGCCGGGAATCGAACTGGCAACCTTCTGATTACAAGCCCGCTTCCCTAACCGCTCAGCCACCTGACTCCCTATTGAATACATTTCTCTTCCAAAACCAGGAGAGAGCCTTGCCTAAGTAGGCAGCCATAACAGCCACTGACCGCCCCTCAATGAGGTCTCCACGACAAGGTTCGTTTTGCCCCAGTACAAACCCCGCTGAGATGGCTTAGTCTCTCTGTGAAGTATACAGTAGGCCTTATATAACAGCCAGGAGAGTGTGTGGTACAGTACAGTATGTCATGTGTGAGTGTGTGGGTGTGTGTGGGTGTGTCTCTGTGTGTGTGTGTGTGTGTGTGTGTGTGTGTGTGTGTGTGTGTGTGTGTGTGTGGGTGTGTGTGGGTGTGTCTCTGTGTGTGTGTGTGTGTGTGTGTGTGTGTGTGGGTGTGTGTGTGTGTGTGTGTGTGGGTGTGTGTGTGTGTGTGTGTGTGTGTGTGATTGCGTCCCTGTCCTGTGTGAGCCTAACAGCAGAGCTCTCTGTATCAGTCCTCTCTCTGTCTCTTCTCAGTCCGGGCCGACCAGGGAGCGGTAAGCCCAGCCAGCCTCGCTAAGCTCCTTCCCAAGACTCACCATCTAGGTCAGGGGCTTCATCCAGACGCATGATGACAGCCCAGTTGTTCATATTAGGCTGCGTACATGCTCACACACATGTTGAAGTATTCTCGTTTTTTCTCTCATTCTCGTGTTCTCTCTCCCTCTGTCACTCTATGGCTCATGCACACACGCATATAGATACATGTCTAAACATATACACAGTCCACTTGCTCATGTCTCTGTGTAGAATCGGGGTGCTGTGAGCAGGTTACAGGTTACAATGTTCTCTTCAACCATGATCATGATGAAAAATCCTCTCCCCTCCTCTCCCCTCCTCTCCTCTCCTCTCCCCTCCTCTCCTCTCCTCTCCTCTCCTCTCCTCTCCTCTCCTCTCCTTTCCTCTCAGGCCAGTGAGTTGGTTTCACACAGTTCTGTTAATTCAGTGGCTGTTCTATTTTGGGACTTGGTAGGGCTGTTATCAGGACTGTAGATGCATGTTTCTTATCTTCTTGCTCTATCCTGAGTAGAGGACAGAGTCTGTTGAGGGGGTGGAGCTACAGGAAAAGTAAAAGGGTCACACACCTTCGGCCAATATGTGGAGATTTTGCTGGCGATCAGCCAATAGCAGAAAGGATTGTTGGCATGTCCGCAGTGCGTAAGAGGAGATGATTGGCAGGTCAGCAGAAAATAGTTAAGTACAGGGGAATTCCTGGAGGAATGCAGTAACATGCATGTTTCCAGGTTATTTGGGGAAAGGACACGTGTGAAAGGACACGTGTGAAAGGCGTGTGTGATGCGTTTACGCTGCAAGGACCATGCGCTCTCATCCAGCTAGTCGTTAGCTTGGTTAAAATGTACTAGAATGGATGAGATGGTGACCTAGCAGCAGAGAGGCCTGGAGAACAACGAAAGCCTAATTTCTGACAACAATGAACGCCTCTTTGGGCGTCTGTGGTCGTAGCGCATGTAGAGGTTGTTGCTCTGGCTGTGTCAGGTGGCTGAGCGGTGAGGGAGTCGGACTAGTAATCCGAAGGTTGCCAGTTCGATCCCGGTCATGCCAACTGACGTTGTGTCCTTGGGCAAGGCACTTCACCCTACTTGCCTCGGGGGAATGTCCCTGTACTTACTGTAAGTCGCTCTGGATAAGAGCGTCTGCTAAATGACTAAATGTAAATGTAAATGTCAGGCTGACTGAGCGAGCAGACACCATGTTGTCCCTCAGTCTCCCCTGTTCAGACTCTCTCTGAGAGACCCTCCAGGGCTGCCTCTCTGAGAGACCCTCCAGGGCTGCCTCTCTGAGAGACCCTCCAGGGCTGCCTCTCTGAGAGACCCTCCAGGGCTGCCTCTCTGAGAGACCCTCCAGGGCTGCCTCTCTGAGAGACCTTCCAGGGCTGCCTCTCTGAGAGGCCCTCCAGGGCTGCCTC
>NC_090057.1:3435850-3495850 GCF_038355195.1 Osmerus mordax | reverse complement strand
CGATGGGATATTAGGACATCAATGCTAGCATTACCCGCTAATTAGCACTAGCCTATGGGGCGCCACGGGCAATCTGGAGAATAGGAGTGAAAGGATATGACATTTTTACTAGGAAATGACATCAGAGATATACCTAAGCACTTCCTTTACACTGTAGAACAGCAATCTACCATTGGAGATATCTCTGAAGAGGGGTAAACAAGACAGTAATTCTCTTGCTCTCTTCACAGATATCTCCCAAGAAAATCCGGTCGTCCGAAACGCCGTTGCGAAAAGTATGACTTCTCCTACCCTTCTTTCCCTTCTGTTCCTTTCTCCCCCTCTTTCTTTTGGCCACACACAATCACTACTGGCTTCTTTTACTTTCCCTCATCTCTCTCCGTCCTGCGCCTGGTCTCATGCATCCAGGGAGTGGTGGTGTGTTTGGGGGGGAGGGACCAAGCTGTAATGAGTATACCGACATGCTAGTGATACATCATTACATTATTTATTTTTTGATCATACACGCATGACCCCCTTCCCCCTCCCAAAGTGACAACTCATCGTAGAAGTAGAAGAATGCCCCCGTTACCTCCCTGCCTTTCTCTGTCTTGGCGTCGTCGTGCCAACAGTGATGTGGTGAGAAGTGCATGCTGCCATGGTCTGATTGGCCCAACCTAACGAGAACTAGGTCATGTGGGTTTGCATGTGTCACAAGCCTCCCGTGACCCATCAGCCAATCAGGAGAGCCCGTGTCACTCCCCAACGCTCCAGCTCCCAATCAAACACCCCTGTCCCCTCTGGACAATATGAAATGACTGAAATAGGATGTGCAGTGTGTGAATCGTGATGGCACGATATGGCCCGGCCCAGCCAGTGTTTCCAATTACAAGGCCAACAGTAGGTTTCATAAATATGTCATTGGTGGTTTGTATATGAATTATGTAAGCGATTGTGTTATGTAAATCCTTCTGTCTCTGACAGAGGGCAGGGGTGAGGATATCAAAGATTTCATTTCAGCTCACACATGAGCTATGGAGTTTGTCCCTTGGAGAATATTCCACACTCCCTCCACTCTCTCCCTGGTCCACCCCTCCCCTCCCCACCCCTCCTCTCCTCTCCTCTCCCCTCCCCTCCCCACCCCACCCCTCCTCTCCTCTCCTCTCCTCTCCCCTCCCCTCCCCTCCCCTCCCCTCCTCCAGTCGCCACTTCTTACTCCCCAAACTCCTCTTCTCCTCCATGTGTATGTTTTCCTGAGTGTGTGTGTGAGAGTCCATATGAGCGTGTGGGGCTGAGTCACATGGTGGGCTAGGTTATTATTAGCCTCTGTCTTTTCCTGACGTCCCTCGCCTTGGCTGCAGTGACATGTGAGTGACACTCCTCCTCCTCTGTCCGGCAGGGTCCCCGAGCGTTTCGCTCCTTCCTCAATGCGCGTGTGTGAAAGAATGTGTACGTGTGTGTGATAGTGTGTGTGATAGCATGTGTATGTGTGTGCGATAGTGTGTGTGTGTGTATGTGTTTGGGGGGTTGTGGTCATTGTTCTGAAATAACTACCATCATTGGCCTCTGGCTGGCGCTCATAGTTTATTCAGCACTACAACTCTTCATCTCAGATAGCAGAACAGTGTGCTTAGTCTCTGTGTGTGTGTCCCTTCAAACCCTCAGACGATACATGCATACTCAGAAACAGGCTAATGTGCCCTAACAGCATCTTCATGTTTAAACCTTCAGGTCTGATCTCTGAGGGGGCCTGGGGGCACTAGGTGCTGCTGGTTTATCATCTGGGATTGCTGTGAATGTAGGTTTGTGTGTGTCTGAATGTGTGTGTGTGTGTGTGTGTTTGCAGTCTAAAGTTGGAGTGGTGAATTGGGGTGTTTTCAAAGGAAGACTCATGTGGAACATTAGCTTCACTTCCTGATGGTGCTAGGGCCCTGGAAAGCAGAGGGGATAATTGACCCTGAAGAGGTATTAATGTTGGCATGGTGTGTGCGTGTAAGAGTGTGTGTGTGTGTGTGTAAGAGTGTGTGTGTGTGTGTGATGTTATCGCCAGTGGCGGTCTCCTCTGAAGCTGTTTCCTCAGCTGTGTGTGTGCATTAGAGCTGGGCTGGTGTGAATGTTACGAGGCCAGAGAGGGGGGGGGCACAGAGAGACAGCACGGTGACAAGGTTCCCCACAGGAGGGTCCCCTCAACCTCTGTCACTGTGGACCGCCTCAAAACTCACTTTTACACCGTGTCATGATCTTTGTTAAATAGCGTAATTATTAACAGTGAATTGCGTGCGTGTGTGGGTGTGTGTGTGCAATGGTGGACTGGAAGTATCACAGCACCCGACAGCGTGGGACTGACACGGAGAGCGATGCTCAGTGTTGCTCCAGTCCTGCTGTAAATGTCAGCGGGTCAGTGACAGCAGCCTGTTAGCAGGCCAGACAGCTAGTCAGTCAGTCAGCCAGCCAGCCACCCAACTACCCAGCCAGCCAGCCAAACAGCCAGCCAGCCAGCCAGGTTTGACAGTCAGCCAGCCTAGCATGTGACAGAGGGGGGGAAACCCAATCACAGGCAGGCGTGCTCGGGGAGGGGTGGGGGTGGGGAAGCTGGCGGAGGAGCTGAGAAAAGCAGTGGGTCCTGGGGCCTGCAGTGGGGCTAGTCAGGGCAAGCTGGGACCAGCCAGCTGGACAGTGAGTTATGATGGGGGCGAGAGGAGAAGAGATTCTGGCAGAGGGTGTGGGTCGGAGAAGGCAGAAAGACACAGGGCGGGGGATGCAAGGTTTTGGGCTGAGACAAGGGCTAGGGCAAGGGTTGGGGAAGAGACGGGGGCAGGGGCAGGGGCTGGAGCTGCGGCAGGGTCTGGGGCAGGGTCTGGGGCAGGGGCAGGGTCTGGGGCAGGGACAGGGGCAGGGGCAGGTGCAGGTTGGAGTGCTGGCTGGTTCAGAGCAGAGGAACCGGGACCTGACTGAGAAAGCTGCAACCCTGGAGAGCCAGACAGAGGGGATTCATAAACGCCTACAGGTGTGGTATACACTGCTGAACAACGCTTTAAATGAACGTAGCACAGGCTGTTGCTATGCCGGTGTGCAGCTCACCTGTTTGTGACAGTCTAGTAATGGAGCTTTTTCCACAGTCTGTATTTACTGTAAACTTGTGTAAGAGGGTTCCGTTTTCCTTTCGGTCTGTGAAACCAAACTTCCCTGTGTGTATAATGAGTTGTCTGTAAGGGGTGTTTGTATGTGCTATTTCTGCCAACACTGCACCTTGTGTGCTCACTTGTTCTTTATGGAGGTCATGTAGTCCTGCGTGTCATTTCACCAGAGAGCCGCCATCGTACAGGGGCTGTATGTCTGTTTCCCCATGTCTGTAACGAGAAGTGAAGCCCGCTCCGTGAGCATGACAGGGGGGTTATTTTGGTGCTAGCTATGGGACGTCTGCATGTATGTATGTCAGGAGAGAAGAGATAGCGTTTCCTTTTAAACAGGGTCAACCATCTGGTGTTTCACGGGCCGAAAAGTTTATCTTGGTCCTGATCGAACGAGGAAGTGTACAATTATGGAGTCGACGTGCCGCAAAAGGCTCGATGTCTACTGGAGGGTTTATCACCGGTGGTGTTAATGGCATTGGACACTCTCCAAGTCCACTTCTCAGACGGAGAAGGATTGGGGAGCTGAGCAGATTCGGTTGGAGCCGCCACAGAAAGGCCCAGAATATGTGTCTGTAATTCTCATTAGCATGGTGAATTGCTGCTTCATGTGACAGGATTACATGACTGTAACTGAGGAGTGATTGTTATTGTGGCCCTGACACAGCTTGTAAAGTCCCTGAGGAAAATGCTGTTGATTGATTTGAGTGAATATTCACACACAAGCAGGCACACACACTCACACACACACACTCACACACTCTAAGATGGAGAGAGCATCTGTATTTCTTGGCAGTCAGTGTAGCTCAAGTAGAAGGCATTGATTTAAGCGCCTTCCCCTCCCTCCTCCCTCCTCCCTCCTCCCTCCTCCCTCCTCCCTCCTCCCTCCTCCCTCCTCCCTCCTCCCTCCTCCCTCCTCCCTCCGCCTGTGCTCCGCTCTCCCACTCCATGATCTCCTGCTGCTGGCGTTCACAGGCACACTCTCTAAATCACGTCTGTGGGAGGGTCAGCAGACCGGATCTGGACCCGCTGAAGTGTCTGGTCCTCCACAGGGGGCCAGAGACGGTCCTGGTATCCTACCCCAGGGTCCTCCACAGGGGGCCAGAGACGGTCCTGGTATCCTACCCCAGGGTCCTCCACAGGGGGCCAGAGACGGTCCTGGTATCCTACCCCAGGGTCCTCCACAGGGGGCCAGAGACGGTCCTGGTATCCTACCCCAGGGTCCTCCACAGGGGGCCAGAGACGGTCCTGGTATCCTACCCCAGGGTCCTCCACAGGGGGCCAGAGACGGTCCTGGTATCCTACCCCAGGGTCCTCCACAGGGGGCCAGAGACGGTCCTGGTATCCTACCCCAGGGTCCTCCACAGGGGGCCAGAGACGGTCCTGGTATCCTACCCCAGGGTCCTCCACAGGGGGCCAGAGACGGTCCTGGTATCCTACCCCAGGGTCCTCCACAGGGGGCCAGAGACGGTCCTGGTATCCTACCCCAGGGTCCTCCACAGGGGGCCAGAGACGGTCCTGGTATCCTACCCCAGGGTCCTCCACAGGGGGCCAGAGACGGTCCTGGTATCCTACCCCAGGGTCCTCCACAGGGGGCCAGAGACGGTCCTGGTATCCTACCCCAGGGTCCTCCACAGGGGGCCAGAGACGGTCCTGGTATCCTACCCCAGGGTCCTCCACAGGGGGCCAGAGACGGTCCTGGTATCCTACCCCAGGGTCCTCCACAGGGGGCCAGAGACGGTCCTGGTATCCTACCCCAGGGTCCTCCACAGGGGGCCAGAGACGGTCCTGGTATCCTACCCCAGGGTCCTCCACAGGGGGCCAGAGACGGTCCTGGTATCCTACCCCAGGGTCCTCCACAGGGGGCCAGAGACGGTCCTGGTATCCTACCCCAGGGTCCTCCACAGGGGGCCAGAGACGGTCCTGGTATCCTACCCCAGGGTCCTCCACAGGGGGCCAGAGACGGTCCTGGTATCCTACCCCAGGGTCCTCCACAGGGGGCCAGAGACGGTCCTGGTATCCTACCCCAGGGTCCTCCACAGGGGGCCAGAGACGGTCCTGGTATCCTACCCCAGGGTCCTCCACAGGGGGCCAGAGACGGTCCTGGTATCCTACCCCAGGGTCCTCCACAGGGGGCCAGAGACGGTCCTGGTATCCTACCCCAGAGAGCAGAGCGGCTGAAGGTCGGCACGTGTTCACAACTTAGGAAAGACATCGTAGAGGACTTGCAGTACGACTGCAGGGTCTGTCTAGGAGTTTCATCGTCCTCTCTCTCTCTCTCTCTCTCTCTCTCTCTCTCTCTCTCTCTCTCTCTCTCTCTCTCTCTCTCTCTCTCTCTCTCTCTCTCAACAGAGAGTTTGTGATGAGATTTAAGAGATGAGCAGGATGTGTGTTGGCTTGTGTGTTGGGCACACTTGTGCGTTTCCGTTGTGTATATACGAATAGTCATTAGAGACTGTTATTTCATGTATCCCTATATGCAGTGTAATGCTGACACAGGTTACAGCTGACCTGTCAGCGCTGGTCAGCTGTTGCGATCGAAGGTGGTGAATGTGACTTGGAGTTCTGTTGACCTCAAGGGAGATTCTTTGGAATCTCAGTGACAATGACCACACTGCCATCTAGTGGCTATTAACAGTACTGGTAATATTGAGTTGACCACTGTACCAAGTATCAACCCAGAGCTAAATCAGTACAGAAGGATGTTCTGTTTCAAAGTGTTTTCTAACGTCACTTCAGGAAAGCGACGCTAGGAAGGGATGCTAAAATAAGAGGGAAATCAGATCAGAATCAGAATCAGAAATACTTTATTGATCCCCGAAGGGAAACTCTTTGTTACAGCAGCTCGCCTTTACGTCAGTGCACACAGGAGAAAGTACTAGCAAGATAAAATACAATACACTATAAAAACTATAAAACAGGTCAGAAAATAAATTAAGTACCAGGTGGGTATCAGTATAAAATAAAATAAGTAAGTGTGAAGTACCAAATGGGTTTACCGGTTGATGATGATAAGACGGTATAATAATGAAATATAGTAGTATAAGTAATAATAGTAGTAGTGCAACAGCAATAATGGAAGTATGAATAATAAAATTCTCCTGGACACAGTGCTTATTCCTCTTTGATCCTGTTGAGATTAGATTTATATGTACATGTTACTGTAATTTGACAGTGACTGACCTTGATAGATGGATAGATAATTAGATAGGTAGGTAGAGAAAGAGAGAGAGTGAGCGAGTGCGAGAGAGAGACAGCGAGTGAGAGGGTGAGTGAGTGTGAGAGAGAGAGAGAGAGAGAGAGAGAGAGAGAGAGTGAGCGAGTGTGAGAGAGATAGGCAGCGAGTGAGAGGGTGAGTGAGTGAAAGAGGGCGTGCAAACTCTAACTTTGTGACAGGGCTGAGATTACCGAGCGTTGGAGTGTAATTAATCTGGAAACGGCTCCTGTCTGTCTCTCCTGCCTGTCTCTCCCCCCAGAGAGACAAGCTAACACTGGAGAACCCTAATTGATCTCCTTGTCTCCAATCACATCTCCTCTGCCCCCACCCCCTCTCTCTGTCTCTCTCTGTCTCTTTCTTTTCCCCACTCCTCTTCTCTCATTCTGATAGTTAAAACACTTCAGAGAAGCTCTCATTTGCATATCGCATATTTAAACTAGTCACATTCAACCAGGGAAGTATATCATACATCTTTCTTGTGTTCTTAGCTACGCTAGTTTTCAGGTACAGTGTACTGTTCATGCAGTATTTTTTTACCTGTCCTGTATCATTCTGTGATTAAAGTCAAAATAGAAAGCAAGTCTTCTATACATAAACTAATTGTGTTTGTGTCCTATCATGTCTGTGTTATCTTCTGGAACATTGCTTGTGAATATCTGCTGGCTCCACGGTGGGTCTCTACAGGCCCTGTGTGCCTCCTGGGGCTGGTAGTGGAGCCGTCTCCCAGTGAGGTCAGAGGGAACTGGGGCAACATGGCCTGAGATATCGGGTGGGAGCTAGGGGCTAGAGGCATCAAATTACAGAAACACAGCAACCAAAACAGATACTCTATACCAGCAGGCACTCTTCCTACTGTTGCCCTAGTCTCCCTACAGCAGCACACACACACACACACACACACAAACACACTCACACTCACTCACTCACTGGAGAGCTCTAATACGGAGATCCACACACACACGTACACACACTTGATCCCCCCCCCCCCCCCCCCCAGAGCCCACCTTTTCCATATACATATCAGGATGAATACGAGTCCTTTCAGGACTGTTGAAGTGTTTGTAGAGAGATGTTGTGGTCTTCTTCTCTGCTCAGAGCAGGAAGTGGAGGGTTATTAGTAACCTGACTTAACAGGCTGCCTGGCCTCAGGAAACAGGCCAACTCTGTCTGCATTCATCATGGAAATGCTCCTAAACCGTGTCTGGAATAATCAAACACCGTGTTCAGGAAAAGCCAGTGTTCACCTCGGTTAATAACACGTCAAGAGTATTTTAACCGTTTAATTAAAAACCCTGTTGTTTTGCTGTGAGGAAAGGAGAGTTTTGACATTGCCTAATACATTCAAGGTCAAGGTTTTCCCATTAACTGTAATTACCTGTTTGATTCTACTAGATATCTGCTTGAGGGCAGTGCCAGCTTTTTCTGTTAAGCTGTGCCCTTTTTAACAATGCATGGCTTTGTCACTGTATCCAGTTCTGATCTTAGACATGTAATACTAGAACACACCAGCAGATGGCAGCGCAACCTTAGCCAGGGGGCACCTGTCAGTTAGCCCAGTCTTCCTGGGTCAGTTGTGGATGCAGGAATGATGTGATCCTAACTCTGGGTCGAAGTAGATATTTTAACTGAGGGGTTTGAATTGAAATTGAAATGTGTTCATAAAAGCACGGGAGCATATCTACACTTATTGTGGTGTTTCTGGGTGTATTAATTCCCATGTTTTTTTTTAATCAAGACTCATTGGTAACACTCGCAGCACTCTGGGAATCTCCCTGAGGTGGCTCAGTGTCTGGAGTCAGTGTTTGACAACAGATGCTGTCATCTCCTCTTGTGTCCAGCAGGGGGAGCTAAAGGGTTGTAACAGTGTGGACAAGGTCCCCGCTAGGCACCATAGAAGGGATTACTACTCACATTTTAAGTGCCCCAGTGGAACTATCTTTGCCAGAGGCCACAATTCTGGGAAGCATAAAGAGCATAAAGAGAATTCAGTAGCTAGGTGACATACTGGAGGACCCGACCTGGGACAAATACAGATTTTAGAAAATATGAGGCACCCTTGATTTATCTCACCTTGCATGTCAAACGTGGTTATTTACATCTGTCCCAGGGGAGGGGTTGTTAATCCTAGAAAGACAGTTATTGGTGTTTGACTCAGGACTCCTCAGGACCCCTCAGGCCCTTCCATCAGCTCTGTACGAGTCCCTGAGCTCATTGTGCCTGGCTGAGGTAAACAGCGCTCTCTCTCACTTCTCTTTGAACCCTTAACAACAACAAAAAATAAAAAATGCAGAGTAAAGCAAAGCCTGGTGATTCAACAACGAACGTTACGGTGTTCTTTTGAATCCTCCCTTTGTCTCTCTGGCCTTGTCATTCCGCTGTTTCAACAGACTCCATTAGAGCTCACCGAGATCATGTAAGCACAGTAAGTCCTCCACCAGATCAATAGCTGACATGATGTGTGTGTTCCAGTGACCAGCTCTTGAAGAGTGAGTCACGGGTGTTTTCTTTGTTCCGTGTCTCGAGGGCCCTCTGACATGATCTAAGAGACGGTTGGCCGGAGGTAGTGTCACGTACTGCTCGTGTGTGCGCAGAGTCGCGGCAGAGAGCAGCAAGTTCAACAGCCTGAGCCCAGCCAGGACTCTGCAACAGACAGTCAGTTAGGAGAGAGGGAGAGGCTATCGGGGGGGAGAAGGGGGAGAGAAGTGAGGGTGTAGTGTGGGAGTAAGCAGTGGACTGGGTTATTGTCAGACCGATATACAATTTTCCCGTTGCCCTCTGAGTCACACAAAACCACACACACACACACACCAATAAGCAATGGTTTTTAAGCCACTTTAAAATGTTTTCCAGTCCAGTCCCAGAGGTGCGTGTGTGGGATTGTTGTTTGGAGCGTGGGTGGGTGTGTAGGTGCTGTGCTTCGACCGCGTGCCCGCAGGATTGGTGCTGCACAGCTTTGTGGGCGGGTGCGTGCGTGTATGGAGGGGGGTAGAGTGTGTATGTGTAGGGCGTGTGTGTGTGTGTGTGAGGGAGAGTGTGGGGGCGTGTTGGGGGTGGTGCCACGGTGTGTGACTGAAGAGGCGACTCAAATGGGCGGAGAGCCCCGTCTGTGTCAGTGCGTGTAGCGACATGACAGGATGCATCACATGACGCCCACCTCTTTCTGGAACGCACAGCAGTGACTGTTCAACCTGCAAACAGACACCGAGCCTCTTCAGATGAAGGACGTCAGACACATCTCTCCCCCAGGGTTGGCTCTCTCTCAGACTGGGTAGTATTGTGGGAGATGTTGACCTGAGCACCGTGACGTCCAGAAATGCACGCTGGGTAGTTCCCTCCCGTTGCCGTGCTGGGTAACGGGAACTGACAAGCCATAGCTCAAGCGTTGGGTGGGATGTCATGGTAGAGACTATAAAGTTGCAAAGGCTCCTGGGAGTTGTAGTGTCCCGGGATGCTGCATGGCTAGTGAAGCATAAGCAGGCAGTAAACCAGGGTTGGAGCCAGGAGTCACAAGAAGGGCAAGCTCATTAATTACACCCCCGCCCCCTCCTCCTCCCTCCCCCTCCTCCCATCACATGTCCCTTCATTACCAGCAAGGTTAATCCCCCCATATCTTCCAGTGGGCCTCATTTTTCATCTATCCACCCTTCCTTTCTTGCTCCAGCGTTCCCCTTGCTATCGGCCTCCTCCCCTCTCTCTCCTGTGCTGTCTATCTCCTCCTCTCCACACCCTCTCCTGTACCATCTCCCCAGCCTCCCTTCCCCCTCCTTCCCTCTGTGCCCTTTCCTTCTGCCCTTAACCCCCCCACCCCCGTCTACTGTCCTTCCCCCTCTCCTCCTCTCCTCCTCTCCACCTCTCCTCCTCTCCTCCTCTCCTCCTCCCCCTTTTCTTACCTTGAGCGGGCGGTGGAGTGCGTGGAGAGTAGATCTATTACAGCTTATCACTACAGGACAGGACAACGCAGCGCCACAGTGAAATATAGCTGCTGTCATTGCAGCCGCAAAACACAGCCACTCCCAAAGCAATAAGGAGGGGGGGGGGGGGGAAGGGGGAGGGGGGGGGAGGGCTATGGAAGCCAGGCACTCCAAACTATCAGCCCCCTAATTCAAATTAATGGGAAGATTTCCAGCACCAATGCAGACTTGGCGTCAGGGATTTTGACAGTGATTTGGCACACAATTAACCTTGTTTCTCTCTCCATCCTCTGAACTGCTCTCTCTCTCTTTCTCGCTCTCTCTCTCTCTCTCTCTCTCTCTCTCTCTCTCTCTCTCTCTCTCTCTCTCTCCTGCTCTCCTCCTGTTACTACTTGTACTGCTCTGGCTCTGACACAGATATTGATTTTAACCATGCAGGGATGATGTTTTATTAAATAACTGACACTCTGCCCCCTGTTGTTGGACAATAGAATTATCAGGAGGGGGGGGGGGGGGCGTTCATATCGACACACACACACACACACCAGAACACGATGGATGCTGGATATATGACCTGTTTAAAGGACCATCCCTTCAGCAGTACCCCTGGCCCGGGCCTCTCAGCCTGGGTGAGGACCACTGCTTTATAGGCAATCTCACCTTCAGTTCCAGTCCAGCGCTCATACAAGTCACACTGCCCCTTTCTCCTGGGCCGGAGAAGAACATAGACAGAGAGAGAGAGAGAGAGAGAGAGAGAGAGAGAGGAGGGAGAGAGAGAGAGAGAGAGAGAGAGAGAGAGAGAGAGAGGAGGGAGAGAGGGAGAGGGAGGGAGGGAGAGAGGAGGGAGAGAGGTAGAGAGAGAAAGAGAGGAGGGAGAGGGGGTTTAAAAGGGCAGGGAGAGAGAGAAATAGGTCGCTGATGGAGACAACGGGAGAAATAAAGGCCTAAAGTAACGTTTAAGTGGATGTAAGTGCGTGTCTGTCAGAGGCTGTGGAGGTGACAGAGATTAGCCCTGCTTTCCTCTGGCTGCGGGTCAGCGAATGTGACATTATGACAGAGCGCGGGGGCACGCACGTGTGGGTGTGACAGGGACGTGACAAAAGGAGAAAGGCTGTCATGGCGACTGAATGTGCTGACATAACTGTCCACTGATGGAACCAGTTCAAAGTGATGAGGATTCTTTTTCTCCCGAAGCATTACTCATCAGCTTGTACTGTACACACATTAGCATGTTCTCATCGAGGGGCAATAGGAACTTATTTGAAGGAGTATTAGTGATGGTTAAATGTGTTTCAGTGAGACTTAACTCACACGAGAGAGACCTGGCCTGCGGTGAGATGGCTAAGCTGTCGACTCCTGCAGCAGATTCCAGACCTGGAGATCTGCCTGGCTGGGACAAGCCTGATGCCTGTCTGATCAGCCCTGCAGCCCTGCAGCCCTGCAGCGCTGAATAGCACACACACCCCGCGTGTCACCACCCTCCCTCCACTGCACCGCTCTCCAGAGACAGACACAGACAGAGAGATAGAAAGATAGGGAGAGATAAAGAGAAAGAAAGAGAGGAGGGAGGGAGGGAGGCAGGGAGGGAGGGAAGAGAAGAGAGAGTGAGAAAGGAGAAAGGAAGAGAGACTGAGTGAGACAAAGAGAGTGTGAGCAAGAGAGAGAGAGAGAGAGAGAGGGAGGGAGAGAGAGAGAGAGAGAGAGAGAGAGAGAGAGAGAGAGAGAGAGAGAGATAGAGTGAAAGAAAGGAGAGAGAGAGAGAGGGAGCAGCTGTGTCATCTGCTTTGTCCCGGTTGTTTCCAGCTACTGTAGAGCTCTGCTGCTGAGCCTCTGGAGGCAGTTCACCCAGAGTAGTTCACACACACACACACACACACACACACACACACACACACACACACCCTCACAGCCAGCTCCTCGTGACTCATGCCACAGCCATGTAAAGAGCTTATTTGTGGGTAGGCGGGGATGAGCGATCCCTTGTTTTAGCTGTTAAGAGTTTAAAACAAACCAGCTGTGTGTGTGTGTGTGTGTGTGTGTGCGTGTGTGTGTGTGAGAGAGAGAGTGTGTGTGAAATGTGTGCATGTGCCAAAAAGTCACGATTATTAATGTACCCTGATCAGTACCTCCCACAGACATTTCAAGCTAATCTCCTTGAGAGATGCAGGAGAGAATTGAGGTTTCTTTCCAAGCATACCTCAGTTTGGCATCTCCGAGCGGCTCTCCATCTCTCTCCATACACACTGGCTGCTGTAGATATCCTCACAACATCCAGCTGTTGTAGAGATGCCTGACCTTCTGCTGCCTCTAAGAAGCTGTCATGCATCTCTTGCTAGTGAGGATTTGAAAGCCCTGATACACATGAATTGAAAATCCTGTTTGAAAATCTGGGAAACCCTCAAAATAAAACAAATAAACTGAGCAAACAGGAACTTCAATTCATCTTCTTCGGTCTTCAGTCTGTGGTGGCTGAGCTGAACTGACTTGATTGCACCCCTCGTATCACGGCTACACATGAGACCTGCATCCTGTTCAGCATTAGGCTCTGGTTCAAGGTCAGGGCCTAAGTTCACTAGTGTGTGTGTGTACCTGTGTCTGCTTTTTTCACGTAGACCATCGTCCGCGGCAACCGCCCACCTAAGGACGCCTCCATCAACGGCCTGCTGGAGGAGTTTGACAGCATCTCCGTCACGCGCTCCAACTCCCTCCGCAAGGAGAGCCCCCCAGGCCCCCACCAGGCCGGCAGCGGGGGCCCCCACCAAGCCCCCCTCGGGGGCCCACCCCAACCCACCGGAGGAGAACGGCTTCAGCCACTACTACTCGCGCTACTCCTGCGACCTGGACACCTCCCGGAGCGAGTTCTCCCTGGAGCCCTACGGCAAGGAGGCCAAGCCCAGCTTCTCCATCGACGGGGACTGGGCAGTGGGCCGCCTCTACCGCCTCCCCAAGCAGAACGGACACTCCCACTCCATCCGGAGCCCCTTCTACCCGGACGCCATGCCCCAGAAGGCCGACTACGCCAAACTGCCGCCCGACTACCACACCTACCTGGAGAGCAAGGTGCGCTCGGCCGACGAGGTGGCGTCCACGGCGGGCAGCGGCGTGGGCTCCAGCGGGTACTACCGCGCCTCCGTGGGCGGCTCGTCCAGCCAGGACTACCGGGACGTGTCTGTGGGCACGCCGTCGCGCGCCTCGCTCCACAGCGAGCAGATCAACTACCCGGACAGCGAGTGGAGCTACGGGGGGCTGCGGGACGAGTACGAGAAGCGTCCCAAGAGCTCGTACGTGACGCAGACCAGCCCGCAGCCCGCCATCAGGCAGCGCTCTCGCTCTGGCTCCGGCCTGCAGGAGCCCAGCGTCCCGTACGGGGCCAGCGGGGCCTTCAGGAGCCCCCCCCCAGGCACACCCCTACAGCTCCTACACCTACCCCCGCCTCTCAGAGACCCTCGCCAACTCGCAGGGCATCGCCAAGGTAACGCTCGCTGTGAACACAGGATGTTGTCAGTGTTGAGTCTTCTGTCTGTTAGTGTCTACCACACACGACCCTCCTCTATTCCACAACCTCCTTAGCGGGAAATTTGAAAACGTACAACACATTTTATAAGTATGTAACATTTTCAAACTGCCGAGTGTG
Organism: Osmerus mordax; assembly: GCF_038355195.1. NCBI lineage: Eukaryota > Metazoa > Chordata > Actinopteri > Osmeriformes > Osmeridae > Osmerus > Osmerus mordax. Next base: position 3,481,978 of record NC_090057.1, on the reverse strand, counting down.
CAGATAGTAAGTGACAGTGCCACTACACATACATGACGAGAATAGGCTGTGATGCAGAGCACATCATCCCCATGTACTGTCCTGCTCTCTTGTCCTCTGTTCTCCGTTCTCCCTCTCCTCTCCACATATCTCCTCTCCTCCTCCCTTCCACCTCTCTGCCTGGCTGATAGATGGGGTGTCACTGGTTAATCTCCTCTCCCCCTGTGGAGCCAGGCGTTGCCACAGACACAGAATTACCTTTACAGCAGCCGTGCGCAAATCAATTAACGCTACACACTGACCATCCGTCTGATAAGACTGCTCGGGAAGGGTGTGTGAGAGAAAGAGAGAGAGAGAGAGAGAGAGAGAGAGAGAGAGAGAGAGAGAGAGAGAGAGAGAGAGGGAGAGAGAGAGGGAGAGGGAGAGGGAGATGGTGTATGAGAGACAGGTGGGAGAGAGAGAGGAGGTCTAGTATTGAGCAGGGGAAGTTCTCAGTCCATCAGTCCTAACACTAACACACCTGCAGTGCAGAGAAGAGAGCGAAGAGGAGGAGGAGGGGGAGGGGGGGCTCCAACTAGGACATACAGTACCTGAAAACAACAGCGGGGTATCCAGGATACAACAACAGAAAACAAACATACTTTATTTGAAATGAAAGGAGATCTAATCCAGTGACTCCACACAGGTGGAGGTGACTCCACACAGGTGGAAGTGACTCCATACAGGTGTAGGTGACTCCACACAGGTGTAGGTGACTCCACGCAGGTGGAGGTGACTCCACGCAGGTGGAGGTGACTCCACGCAGGTGGAGGTGACTCCATGCAGGTGGAAGTGACTCCACGCAGGTGGAAGTGACTCCAAACAGGTGGAGGTGACTCCATACATATGGAGAAACAACCAGCTTCCCTCATGGCTGTTAGAGATCCTGCCCAGTGTAACATTTCTGCAGGAGACGTTGTCTGTTTGCTGCATTGTGCAGATGCGTTTACGAGAGGTCTGAGTGGAACTAACACGGAACGACTTCTGCACCTTCAATTCCAAGCTCTTGCTAGCAACATGCAAACTCTTCTGTATGACTGGAGTCTGTTAGGTAAATACAGGAGTGTGCAGCAGTGCATCGTGTGATCCACACGAGCCGTACAGCAGGCGACTGAGGACCAGGAAGTTGCTGATGTGAATCCCAGGGTGTCTGTATGAAAAGCCATTTAACCTGCGTGCTTCAGTAAATAGCCACTCTGTAGGAATCAGAGAAAATGCACACACAGGTAGAACCAGCCATTCAGAAAGCTGTAGTATTATTGGAAGCTGGTAGGGGGTGACTTTCCTCACAAAAGACACTTGAGTGCTTGTAATTGAGCAGGTCTGGTCATAGTCATATTGTATATTGGACCTTTCCTCTGAGCAGAGAGGCAGTTGGAGCCGGGAGCGGACTGGTGTTGAAGTGTAGATTCTGCAATTCAAATCCCACTCCCCCACCCCCTTTGTGAACTGTTCTACAGTGACATTCAACAGTCTTTTTAGCAGAAGCAAAAAAGCCAAGTATCCATGGCGACACAGATTCATGACTTTGCAAAAAAAAAAACAAAAAACAGTACAATAAGTGATCTGGCAGCTTAAGAATCACCATTCTTCTTGGCTTATGGACCTTGTAACAAACCCACCCTCTTCTCTATCTCTCCTTCTCATCCCTCCTCCTCTCCTCTCCCTCCCTCCCTCCCTCCCTCCCTCCCTCCCTCCCTCCCTCCCTCCCTCCCTCCCTCCCTCCCTCCCTCCCTCCCTCCCTCCCTCCCTCCCTCCCTCCCTCCCTCCCTCCCTCCCTCCCTCCCTCCCTCCCTCCCTCCCTCCCTCTCTGTCTCTCCATCTCTTTCACTACTCGTGCCAGTGAACTAAATCCCTTTTTCCTGCTGTTGTTGTTGTGAGCCAGTGGGGGTATAGTAGTACACAGCAACCCCTCCCTCCTACACACACTGTCACACACACACACTGTCACACACACACACTGTCACACACACACACACACACTGTCTTCCCCTCCCTCTCCCCCACAGGCACTCACCCACACAACCCCCCTCCCCACACACACACACTCACAGTTACGCTCACACACACTCCCACAAACACACTGAGCAGCGAGTGCGGGCCACTGCCGCAGCTCTCGGTGACAAATTGATGTTGCGGCACTTTCCCTTTCTGCAGCCTTAGCATAAAAGCGGCCGAATGATGTTCCACCGCGGAATTCAATTTCACAGTTGAGTTGGGTTGTTGATTACCTTGCCAAACTCAGATGAATGTACGTTTAACCAACATGGATCAGGAGACCCTTGGCTGACAGCCAGCCAGCAGTGCTCGCCACTGATAGGGGGCCCCGAGACTGCCCTGTCCCACCAGCGCCCCCCCCCCCTCCTCCCAGTGATTGATTAAAGCGGTCCGCACCGTATAATTATACACTGTCCCTACACACCAGGCTCCTTCTCTGTGTGTCTCCGCATGTGAACATGAGTGTGTGTGTAAGACACGTGTGTGTGAGAGATAGAGATAGAGAGAGAGAGAGAGAGAGAGAGAGAGAGAGAGATAAAAAGATTGAGAGATGGAGAGAGAGAAGGGGAACTGGAGGTTTTCTATTATCGTGCTTGTCCTGGGTGTTTATGAGCCAGCGAGGAAGAAGGGGGGGGGGTAATTTAATTTACCCTTCACTTCCCCCAGGGCAGTCTAGTGTCACTCGGGGGTGTTAGCCTAGAGATAGTCATCCCCTGCTTTTTTTTACATGTTATGGATTGTACATTGAAAAGAATCAGATGTTGCATGACTTGGCTATACAACTGTACTGTCGTGTTCCCAGGCAACACCAGTTAGCTTCTCTTTCACCAGGCTTGCATGCAGGAGTTAATCATATCGTTAAGGTCACTGCTGAATCAGTGCACCGTACAATCCCAGCAGAAATACAGAGTAGTAATGCAGAACTCAAGGACAGGCCCAAGGTGGGTGCTGTGTGAGACGCCGTATTCTGACTGACTGTGTGGTGAAAGTGTTGCAAAAGAGGAACGTTTTTTTTCCCACCTCGGTGAGACCTATGATGAGTCAGCTGCATGCTGAGTCACGATAAAGGCTTTACTCTCACTGTTCTGCTTGTGTGTGTGTGAGAGTGTGAGTGTGTTAAAGTGTGTGAGAGTGTGTTAGAGTGTGTGAGAGTGTGTTAAAGTGTGTGAGAGTGTGTTAGAGTGTGTGAGAGAGTGTGAGTGTGTGTGAGAGTGTGTTAGAGAGTGTGAGTGTGTGAGAGTGTGTTAGAGTGTGTGAGAGTGTGTTAGAGTGTGTTAGAGTGTGTGAGAGTGTGTTAGAGTGTGTTAGAGAGTGTGAGTGTGTGAGAGTGTGTTAGAGTGTGTGAGAGTGTGTTAGAGAGTGTGAGTGTGTGAGAGTGTGTGAGAGTGTGTTAGAGTGTGTGAGAGTGTGTTAGAGTGTGTGAGAGTGTGTTAGAGTGTGTGAGAGTGTGTTAGAGTGTGTGAGAGTGTGTTAGAGTGTGTGTGAGTATGTGCCAGTGTTACGTTACAATATATTGCCTTTGAATGATGTGTCACACCCAGAGCTCTTGCTGTAGTTTGTATCGACAGTACGACTTTCAAGCATGTTTAAGATGCTTTCCAAAATGCATGTGAGTTCCGAGCATAAAGGTCAGTCAACACAAGCCAGGTTTGAACAGAGGCTTAAAGGAAATGGAGGCAGGTTGTGTCCCAGATCCGGGTGTTCCCTGGCCGAACACCAGGATGATGGATGGTCTGTTGGAGAGAGTGTGTGTGTGTGTGTGTGTGTGTGTGTGCGCGTGTGTGTGTATGTGTGCGTGTGTGTGTGTGTGTGTGTGCGTGTGTGTGTGTGTTCCTACCCAAGGGACTACACATCCCCCATAAGGCCTGTCCTGGGGTAAGGTACTGCAGACCTAATCACGACCGCCATCTAATATCTCACAATGAACAGAGAGTTGGACCAGAGAAGGGACAGCCAGTGTTCCTCCTAGTTGAACAGTCCTGATAGTTTAATCTTTAGATGTTGTGATGACATCAGAACCTCCAGAGTGAGAGCCTGCCCTCTGCCGTCCGCAGGCCGACTACGAGCGAGCGTCTCAGGACGGCAGCCCCCAGGCTCCTGGAGAGACCTACCCCCGGGCCCCCCTCAAGCTACCTCAGAGCCACCCCAAGCCCCCAGCCGGCTACCCCCCTGTCCCGGGGCATCTCCAGTACCCCCCGGTGTTCCACCACTACAAGCCCTCCCCCTACCACCACCCACCGTCCCAGCCCAGCCCGCCCTACACCCCGCAGGTAGGTCGACTCTGGCTCGCACTGTGAGTCCAAAACGGAAGCTGCTCGGTTTCCGAGGCTGTCTACTGTGGATGGATGCTGGATGTAAGCCTGTGTGTGTCCTCCAGGGGGCGTACTCCCAGCCCTCGTCGCCCTACATCCCGCCCGGGGCTTACCCTCCCCCATCCTGGGGCTCCAGCTCTGACGCCCAGCCCTCCAGGGTCTCCCACGAACAGTTCCGCGCTGCCCTGCAGCTGGTGGTCAACCCAGGTCAGAAACGCACACACGCACTAGGGTTCCCACCAGTCTTTAGGATCATTGAACGATCAGGAAATCTAGAAAAAATAACATAAGGCCTTGAACAATTTTGGAAGAGGGATCCTTGAAAGTGTACGCAGTGGAGATCGATTATTTTTTTTTTTAGACGTTTTTGCTTCGTGGTGTTACGCTAACAGGGTAAAATTGTCTGATTGATCTCAAATGTGTGTGTGTGTCCGTGCGCGGTGGTGGCTTGCTGAATGCAGGGGACCCCAGGGAGTACCTGGACAGCTTCATAAAGATCGGCGAGGGTTCCACGGGAATCGTATGCATCGCCAGCGAGAAGCAGAGCGGCAAGCAGGTGGCCGTGAAGAAGATGGACCTGAGGAAACAGCAGAGGAGGGAGCTGCTCTTCAACGAGGTGAGACAAGGGGTCTTCATCCGGGGGCCGGGGGGGGGCGGAGATCTCCACACCTGGGCAGGGAGTCTGACCTGGAGAGGTGAGGGGGCCGGGGGGCTGGGGGGCTGGGTGGCTGGGGGGCTGGGGGGCTGGGTGGGTGGGGGGCTGGGGGGCCGGGTGGCTGGGGGGCTGGGTGGCTGGGGAGATGGGGTTGAAGAGAAAGCCCTTTGTGTCCAGACAAAAGAAGGCCTGTTGGTGACACATCTTCCACAGTCTCTCTCTCTGTTGCTAGACCAGCATTATGCTACAGATGTTGGCAAGGCAACCAGAGCTGTATTTTGGGCCTCTCCAGAACCACTCTGCTGTGAGCTACCGTCAGCTCTCTCTGGTTCTGTCTAGTTCCCCAGCGGGCCTGTCTGGTTCTGTCTGGTTCTGTCTTGTTCTGTCTGGTTCCCCAGTGGGCCTGTCTGGTTCTGTCTGTTTCTGTCTGCACCTCCGGCGGGCCTGTCAGACAGGCCGTAGCTGGTGCTGAGCTCCTCTGATTGGGAGATGATCTGAGGAGAGCTGGGGAAAGATACTCACACACATGGTGGCAGTATCCTATTACTGATGTCTTGTTATCTATGTCTACATGTATTTACATCAACGATGGTAAACGTGTCCTTGTGTGTTTCTGGATGTGTCTCCATGCATGCATGCATGTGAGTGTGTGTGTGTGTGCCTGACTGTTTCTGTGTGGGTGAGCAATTTCAGAGCAATATGCTTTATATGATCCTATTAATGTCTCAAACTAATCCTGTTTGATGAATCCTCCAGAACACATCTAAATGAGAAAAACATCAGCATTAGTTTATTTTTATTTTTTTATAGATTGTACCATGAAACGATTATCTTTACCAATATTACAAACAGTGTTGACACTGTAACACTACTCTATAAGGTCAGTCACCTTATAGTTGTAGCACTACTCAAAGCCACGCTGGAAACTGCTACTGAATCAGTCAAATATTCAGGGGTGTAGAAAGAGTCTGTCTACAAATCAAGGTCCTGTGTGGCACAATGTCTCATCAGTCTTCTGGAGAAAAAGACTACTTAATAAAGATGAGCATTGTTACATGGTTCAACATTATTTTGGTTACTTTCGTGATAACCTGCTGTGTAATGTTATAAATAATGGGTTCATTTAGCAGATGCTTTTGGTGAATAGTGATTTGAACCTGCAACTTGCTTGGTCCACTGTCTAATCCTCTACTTCTGAGCTATGTGCTGTTCCCGGTAACATTGTGGTTGTTGTCCTAGGTGGTGATCATGCGGGACTATCACCATGAGAATGTGGTGGACATGTACAACAGTTACCTGGTCGGGGACGAACTCTGGGTTGTCATGGAGTTCCTGGAGGGAGGAGCCTTGACGGACATTGTCACTCACACAAGGTAACCAATCGCGTGGCACCCACATCGTTCAACCTGTCTCCCAATGGCCAGTCAAGGTGGCGTTACGGTCCTATCAAACTCACAGTACCAACCTCAGAGTAGTCACCTAAACAGGTGAAACACATACACATGTAACACCACACTCTCTCAGAAAGAACAATAACAGGGAGTCGGGTGGCTGAGCAGTTAGGGAGTCGGACGGTTCGATTCCCGGCTGTGCAAAATGACGTTGTGTCCTTGGGCAAGGCTCTTCACCCTACTTGCCTTGGGGGGAATGTCCCTGTACTTACTGTAAGTCGCTCTGGATAAGAGCGTCTGCTAAATGACAATGTAAATAACAGAAACAGATGGGTTTTTTTTTGTTTGTTTCTCCTTGAAGATTGTTATCCTGCAACTTTTTAATGGTCTCTCTGTTGTTGCGTGGTTGCATTGTTCCAAACCTCCCTGGTTTAAGCCTACTTTGTCCTTGGTGGTTAATTACAGTCATTTGTGTGACGTGTCGGCGTTTCGCTGCGCTGTGTCGGATGTTAATAACACGCTTTGGTGCTGCTGAGCAGCCCTGTCTGTCTGTGAGAAGTCCGGAGGACTGAGACACCCTCTTCATTAGTTGTGAGGAGGTGTAGATTCTCCTCAGCAGCTGTTAGATTCTCTCCCCTTTGCTCATGTCTGTGTACCGTGTGTGCGTGTACTGTGTGTGCGTGTACCGTGTGTGTGTGTACTGTGTGTGTGTGTCGTATGTGTGTGTGTGTCGTGTGTGTGGTGTGTTCATGAGACGTTTGAAATGCTAATGGAAACACTAGAACAGGATGTGACCCCACACACACGAACACACACACACTCTCAGTGTGTGACACATTGAATGGGATCTAAATATAGATGTGGTACAAAGCTTGGTACAGGGTGAGCTAAGGTCTTTACACGGGGGTCAGTGTTTTTCTAATCTGCAGCACCTGTGGTGATGGCTAAGTACATTTCCCTGAAATAGTAAAAAACGACCTGATAGAAAAGTTGACTATTCCAACGATTCAAACAAAATCCCGAAGACCTAAGGCTGTGAGGTAGTTCACAACTTAAACAATACCACGCAATTACCCTGTCAGAACAAACAACAGTAGTAGTTTTTCATCGGTGTGAAACAACTGCTTTGTGAGAACAGGATGTGGATTTTGAAGGATGTTCAAATTTTGAAGGGAGTCAGGTGGCTGAGCGGTTATGGAATCGGGATAGTAATCCGAAGGTTGCCAGTTCGATTCCTGGTCATGCCAACTGACGTTGTGTCCTTGGGCAAGGCACTTCACCCTACTTGCCTTGGGGGATTGTCCCTGTACTTACTGTAAGTCGCTCTGGATAAGAGCGTCTGCTAAATGACTAAATGTAAATGTTGGTGTGTTCCCATCTGCGTCCTCAGGTGAGAGGGCTTCTGTGGTCTCTTTTGTTACGCTAATGATGGTAGAACATGTTCTCCTGGGCTTCTGCCATCACACACACACTTATACACACACACACTCACACACACACACACTTAAAAACAAACACACACACACACACACACACACAGTGCCAGAATGAGTACAAATGATGCTGCCGACATGTTTCTCAGCTGGTTACACACGTTTCAGGCTGTGTGTCTGTGTGGAACCGCGAGGGTGTGTGTGTGTGTGTCTGTGTGTTGTTTCCGTCTGTGTGTATGTTTACCTTTCACAGGCTCATTGGATAAGATATTTACGTACTTGTAAATAAAAGAGTGAGGGTGAGCGAGCAACAGGAGAAGGAAAGAGAGTGAGGATGTTGAATCTGGTTTGTCTGCTCATCCACCTCCCATCCTGCTCCAGACAGTCACCAGAAGCCTTCTGCTGGGGTACTGAACGCATACATGTGTGACAGTGAAACCTGGTGCATTCTGCTCTGATGTGAGAAAGAGGGGGGGGGACAGAGAGGGGGGAGATACAGAGAGAGTGGGGGGAGATAGAGAGAGAGGGAGAGAGAGGGAGAGACAGAGAGAAAGTGAGCGAGAGAGAATGAAATAATGAGAGAGGTGAGAGAGAGAGAAGTGAGTGTGAGAGAGACAGAGGAGGAGGGAAGGAAGGAGAGTGGGGGTCAGTTGTTCTTTGGAGAGCACATGCCAGGACGGTGGGCCGCTTTGGAGTGAGATCGGACAGAGGCAGGAGGACTGGGGGACTGCAAACGAGAAGGGTGTGTGCATGCGTGTGTGTGAGGGTGTGAGTTAGAGTGAGTGAGTGAGTGAGTGAGTAAGTGTGAGTGTGTGTGTGAGAGAGTGTGTGTGTGTGTGTGAGAGAGTGTGTGTGTGTGAGAGAGTGTGTGTGTGGTGTGCAGGGAGGGGGTGCTGGGGGAGGGTCTCTCCAGCTGGGGCTTCATGTTAATGTTCAGTGGAGCTGTATGAGCTCAGCCAGACGTGCTGTTTACCCTGCTCTCCATATGTGACCACCCACACACACACTCACTCTCACACACACTTACTCACTCTCACACACGCTTACTCACTCTCAAACACACACACTTACTCACTCTCACACACACACACGCTTACTCACTCACACACACACACGCTTACTCACTCTCACACACACACACACGCTTACTCACTCACACACACACACGCTTACTCACTCTCACACACACACATGCACTCTCACACACTTACTCAGGTGCATTACCATGATGATTGATTGCGTAACCTAACATTACACTCTGTCCACACTTTTCAGCTTGTCCTGTGTGTGTGTGTGTGTTCCAGGATGAACGAGGAGCAGATCGCCACGGTGTGTGTGTCTGTGCTGAGGGCTCTGTCGTACCTCCACACACAGGGGGTCATCCACAGAGACATCAAGAGTGACTCCATCCTGCTCACCAGCGACGGCCGGGTAAGGCTGCCCTCCTGTCACACCTTTATGACACTGGAACGTGACGACGCGTGCAACATCATTATCATGAAAGCTGACGACAAACACTCCAGTCATCTATTGGAGTCCTGGTCTGACTGGCAGAGACGGCTAAAGTACACAAATGCTTTACGCAAGTAGAAGTACAGATACTCATGTTTAAAAAGACTCTGGTAAACATTACTGAACCATACTTTTTCATTCAAGTTAAAGTGAAGAAGTGTGGGCTCTGACATATAAAGGAAAAAGTAGCCATTACTACTACCTGTTTTAGTATCAGGTATTTGTACTTTGTTACTTCCCATCTCTGCAGCCTGGACGTTGTTCTATCACAGAGATTCACGTAATAAATAGATTCAACTCACATAATAATTAGATGTCATGTGCGTACTTCAGATGACATTAGTGGAGTGGTTGTCTGTTCGTCCCCACACACACACGGCTCCTGTGACCCGGACATCGGACAACCCATCGATGTGACACTCCTCTCCGGAGCCCCTGTCACTGACCTTCTCTGGTCATGCTTCAACAACCCTCCTCCTTCCCTTCCTCCTCCTCCATCCCCTCCTTCTCCTCCTCCTTCCCCTCCTCCTTCCCCTCCTTCTCCTCCTCCTCCCCCCCCCCCTCCTCCTCCTGCAGCACCACTCCACAAACTGCAGAAACTCATCATCATCAATTAGCTCCCGTGCCCCAGTAATTAAATCCAGCCTAATGCCTCCTAACGAGCTGATAAGACATGATTAATTGATGGATAATTAAGTGCTAATATGCAGGATTAGTGTCTTGTATGAAACCTCTTTCTTCTGAAGGGTCATTGTGTGTTGGAACTTCAAACCTGGAGGTTTCTCTGTAATAGAATCTTACACGGATTTCCACAGTTTAACAGAAGCATGTATTCTTTATTTTGTGTTTGCTACTGTGAACACTTATGGACCCAGTCCTGAGGTAGGATGCTAGATAATGTTTTGTACCTCCCTCAGATAAAGCTGTCAGACTTTGGCTTCTGCGCCCAAGTCTCTAAAGAGGTGCCTAAGAGGAAGTCCCTGGTGGGCACACCCTATTGGATGGCACCGGAGGTCATCTCCAGATTACCCTACGGTACAGAGGTAAACACACACACACAAAGCAGGAGACCAGGACTGCCTCCATGCAGGTACAGTCTCAGTGGGTAAGCTTCTCCCAAACAGATGAAACAGCTGTTCTGCTCTCTGGTGTGTGTGTGTCTAGGTGGACATCTGGTCCCTAGGCATCATGGTGATAGAAATGGTGGATGGGGAGCCCCCCTACTTTAATGAGCCCCCCCTGCAAGCCATGAGGAGGATCCGAGACAACATGCCCCCGCGGTTAAAAGAGTCCCACAAGGTGAGGCGCCATGGCAACCTGCCCTAGCAGGGAAGGAGTTATTATCGGATGGATTTTCACACAGTGTGGCACCCTTACTGCATTTACATCAGCAGTAACAGGACACTCGAAAGGGTTAAGTATCACCTGTACACACAGGGATGCTTTTTAAACCAGGTCTCTGTAGAGAATGAACTTATGTACCTTTATGGAACTTGCCCATTGTATTAGACTCTTGGTTTCGTGAAAGGCGTGGCGCAGGAAATGCTACGTGAGGTTAAGGTCTCTCCGTGTGTCTGTTCCCCAGGTGTCGTCTGTGCTGCGGGCGTTCCTGGACCTGATGCTGGTGAGGGAACCTTCCCAGAGGGCCACAGCTCTGGAGCTTCTCCAGCATCCCTTCCTGAAGCTCTCCGGTCCCCCCTCCTGCATCATGCCCCTGATGAGACACTACCGGCATCGCTGACCTCCCCCCAGCAGGGCGGCGACACCTTGACCCAGCCAAACACCCAGTGACCAGTGACTGTCCAGCCACTGAGAGTAACTCACACCTGTAACCGTGAAGTAGTTTAGCTAGAGGAATTTTTCTAACCCTCTTTCCCCTCAAAAAAAGGTAAAGGAGCCTTGAGATACCTACTATATTGAATATATACAGTAAAACTGTAGCAGAGGGGCCAGTCTTCTTCTGTGTTGGGACACAATCTCCTGTGGCCTGCTGAGTGCTCCTCTAGCCAGTTACATGGCGGGACCCTTCTATGGAGTCTGGTGCCATTTTCTCTCTTCCTTAGGCTGTCGAGTCCCGACTCCCTGTAGAGTTATAGTAGCCATCGATGGACTAGAGCTTAAAGGGTGTGCGGTGAGCAGCTGAGGCTGTCTGGACGCAGCCGTGCTGAGGGATCCTTGCTGTGACGAGGTGGCCCGCCGCATCAGACAGAAGCAGGAGATTGCAGAGCAATCAGGAAGGAGGGGGATGAGAGGTGGTTGTGAGGCTGTGGGGTTTGGGCGTTGCGGAGAGACAGAAGGACGGGTTGTTCTTCTGACGGTGGAGGGAACTTGGTTCTGTTCACCTCTCTCTTCTCACACTAACAGTGAAAATGTATTTTAGAGACAATTGTAAGTTTTTCTGTACAGTTTTGATAATTTGCAGTATTTTATTGTGTCGTAACACTTGTGATATGGGCAGTATTAAATAGAACTCAGAGTTTCCTACTGTTTATAATCCATTTTTGATTAAAAATGTAAGATGATATTCCAAATAAACCAACCCCTAACTGTTACAAAAAATACTGAATATATTTATTATCTTACATTTGTAGACAGAGCCTCCATTCAATGTGGAAAAGGTGTATGCTGTTTTAAAGTATGTATTTATTTTTTGGAATTGAAGGTTTATTTTTTGGTAGTGTGGCCTTTTTCTTTTGTTTTACATTTCTTGATATCAGCAGACATTGATATTGGTTATATGATACAAGCAATACCCCAACTTATTTATTACACCCTGTCCTGTATTTAAGACATTGTAATTATTAAAACACATTTAATCATAGCACAGTGGATATGATGAAAACAAAAGATTTCTCCCAGAAATTACTTTTTTCTTTATATATAGCATACTATCAACATAATCATACTCCTTAACTCTAAAGGGCGCTCATCTAAGACTTCTTGAGCAATATCTGAGAAGCAGCTTTCAATCATTAAGGCCTGGTTTACTAAACGACTTTCTCATTGTCATCCTTCCCATTACTCCTCACCCAATCACTGGATCTGTGCTGCCATTCTCACTTTCTGATTGGACCACAAACTCAGTGTGATCTTGGATCCCCCTATTGTTTTTACCCATCGTTCACTGTGACATGTAAATATGAAAATGAGTGTGTGAGTGTGTGTGTGCGTGTGTGTGCGCCTGTGCGTGACTGGGCACGTTTGACGGCATCTTTGTACAGTGTGTGTGCGTGTGTGTGCTGTTGAATGAGTAATGAGTAATACTTATCTGTGGTGTCGCTTGTACAGTGATTTTGCATGTTTGTTATCAGTGAAGCTGGTTTCAATTAAAAAAGCACATAAAAAACAGTCAAATGTGTTGCATGGATTCTTCCCACTATCTTATCATCATGCCTTCTCAGTGTTACATTGAGATCCTGTGAACAAAATAGTTTTAAATACTGTACAAACAGCCCAGGTGTAGCTCTTTCCCAACAGACCCTTATCTCAGGCTCCCAGCATTTATGACGTTATTTATTTTCTTTCCACAAAGCTTTTTCCCTTTGAGGCACCATAATGGAATATTGATTTGGTTTGACCCTGCAGAATGGGAATGGAGAATTGTTTCTCTCAGAGGAAGACACTTTAACCACAGGGCAGTAAAAAAGCAGTTACAAGAAAAACGGTAGTGGCCAATGTTCTCTGCTAGGAAAGCTTGATGATCTGCTTGTGTGTTTCATTGTCTTTGTACATGGAGTGACAAACGATCACACACCTCTCACGTGATGCCTATGCGCACGGGAAACTTGCTGAATGGGAGTTGAGTGAGGTGGTTGCGTTAGACATGAATGCAAAGGACAAGTCTACGGCTTTAAGTATGACGACTTGTCAGGGGCGATGATGATTCATGATGTCTGAAGTGTTAAATCTAAAAGTTGTGCGTGTGTCAAGGATGCTCCATTTATTTTAGATTAGACTTGTTCATATCGCGTTTCCTCTTTCAGCCCGGAGTCAAACGACTAGATCAATACTCGATCTGCAACTCGCCCGGTCCGTCTTTCCCGCCAGGAGCATCGATCACACTGGTCGCAGTTGCACCTTGGTGCCGCTCGTTGCATCTAACAGGGTAATCCGTTTACTGTATTTGATAAACTGTCATTCAGTGAAAAATAATGGGACAAGAGGTGGTAACGATCTTTCTGAATCAACAAGTTGGCCCAATGACACCAGACAGAGGCAGTCGACAGTCGAAAAAAAAAAAACTTACTCTATGCGCAGTTTTATGACTCCCATTAAATTTATTTTAGTGAACGGAATACTGCACATCAAAGTTTGCATCAGCATAGAATTATGCATAGTCGTTCGGAAAATATCATACATCTATTCTTTATAATATTTTTCTTTCACAACGATACACTTTCTTCAGACGTTCTGATAGGCTCAGATAATTTTATAATATTTCATTTGCAAGTCTTCACAGGATTTCTTAGCTAATTAATTATGTACATTATTTGATATTTTCTGATATGTTCCATAAACTGGGATCTGGAAAAGGATCCGCCCACCCAAAGCAAACATTTCTTTTTCGTGATTTCGTGAAGGTCGTACAAAACACCTGCACACCACAACACGGTCCACTTTTACCACTAGGATTGCATTCATAACAAATAATCAAAAAATATTAACAAAGAAAACTTCACAGAAATATATTACTATGGACTAATGGACCGAGATTCTTTAGCAGTGAGGTCAGAGAAAACTGGACACGTTATGGAGGAGAATGAAAGCGCAGGCTTGATTGGCAGTTCAAATATGTCTGACAAAAGAAAAGAAAACATCGACGTATTTAGGCAAATCAATCATCTGACTGTTCCAGAACGTTTACGTCACTTCTCAATCTAGAATTCGACCCACATCGTCGTTACGTTTTTGCCCCAGATGTACTTTGATGTCGTGGGAAAGAAGCTCAGTCATTTTCGTGTTTACTTTGGAAAAAGCTGGCGCGGGCTGCTTACATGTTCTTGTACATGGAGCGGTCTCTGGGCAGCTGTGGCTGTTGTTGGGCTGTGAGTTTGAGGTGGAAGTGGTAGACGGTCAACGTGATGCCAATGATGAGGCATAAGATGAAGCCGAGGACCAGCGGAAGGGTTTCCTCCAGTCGTTCTCTCTGGTCAGTGATGCATTTAAAAGCTGTAAAAGAAACAGACACCATAGAAAATTAGATCTGTGTTTGCACGTGTGTGCTGTCATTGCGTTCCAAGACTCTAGTATTCAATCAACTGTTACTGATGCCCTTATCAGGTGAAATGAGCTCAAACCTGATACCTTCAAATGCACACACACACAAACACACACACACACACACCCTGAGAGTGAGTTAGTAGGAGAATGAAAGCTTTGACATGAAGTCAAAGGTCAAGACTAGGAGCACAACACCTCAGAGACATGTTAAGGGTCCTAATCGCACAGAAACCAGCTCCATGTGAAATGGAGGCTAGTTTACAGTGGAAACAGCCAGGCTCCATAGGGTGCCATGCTTTAGAGGACATTAGTACATAAGCACAGACATCAGACCTGCATGGAGGACAAGGATATAACTACCTCATAAAGTCCTAATGACCTCTCTCTCTTTCGGTCTCTTTCTCCCTCTCTCTCTCTGCAGCTCTGGTTTGTTCTTCCTACTGCAGCAGTATCCCCCCCCCCTCCCCCCAGGATGAGGGAGGGAGAGAGTGAGAGAAAGAAAGAGAGACTATCTATCTAGGGATTTTTTAACAGCAACTGCAAAGTGATATAACAGCTCCAACAGGACTGTCATGTAAGGCTTATCTTCATCATCATTGTCACCATCATCATCACCTTTACATCATCGGGTCGTCCCGACTGTCATCATCATCGCATCATCATTGCAGACCGTACGCAACGCTAATGTGACTCACGTTCACTAAAGATGAAGTCAGAGTTGATGTCGAAGGGCTGGATCTGGATGTCGCTCATGGCAACCGTCACTCCCTTCTGGTGGTCGGTGGAGATGAGGGTGAGGGTCTGCTGGGCCTGGCAGACATACGAGCGGCCAGCAGGGGTCACTAGCGCAGACAGGTGGTGGGAGTTGGCAGTGTGTTTCCCAGCTGTGGGAAAGGGGGGGGGGGGGGGGGGACGACGACGACAGGAGGTTAACTTCTGAGAAGGTGAAGGTAGAAATAGGTGGGTAATGATATATACTAATATCTTTTGTGTCTCACTTTTGCTTTCTTTTTTTCATGATCTGTCTTGGTACCTTCCCCCCCACTCTCCTCTTTCTCTCTCTCTCCCTCCCTCTCTCTTTCTCTCTCCCTCTCTCTTTCTCTCTCATTCTCTCTCTTTCTCTCTTTCACACACAGCGCTCCAGCCCTGGCTATTCCCTGCATGTTCTCCCCTCTCTTCCCTACATTCCCTCCTGTCCCTCTACACTGTCACTATCAAAATAAAGCAGAAATGCCTTAAATATGTCTAAAAGTAAATACAAGTTGTCAATATATGCCATTTTATACTATGTCAGAAACACAGAACTAGACAAGCATCAACCTATTTCAAAATTTGTTTTCTAAAGACGAAAATAGCAAAAGCCATTCAGAGTCCAGGTGGCCAGTAAAGCATTAAATTGTAGACATTCATTTTGTACAGAGGTAAATTAAATATAACATATTGCATAATTATTAAATGTATAGCTCAATAGCAAATATACTTGATTTACTGCTTTCAGTATAATTTAAAAAACAATGGATCGATAGAACGCATTTAGACAAATGAAAATGCGGTTTTATGCAGTGTACCCTTATTTTGTGACCCATGGATGATAAGCACATAAATAATATGCAAAATAATAGAAATAACCTAAATAATAAGACTACAAAATAATAAGAATAACTTTATTAATGATAATACGATAATAATGCGTGTGAAGTCTATAAGTAAGCTTTAGCTTATACATTTACAAAAATAAACATCTAAATACGTTGTAAAAGTATGCCTGGATAGATTTTGTAACTGTGTGTACTGCATCTGTGAAATTACTTTTGAATGAGAACTGCTGAGTGGGTTAGCCTACTCACGGTTGTAAGCGTTGATGAAATTGGATGTCTCCGACGTGTCATAAACGAACTGGACCTTGCTAAACTTCCACACTTCATTTTCCTGGTCACGGAATTCCTATAACACAGTCAACAAAACGTCATCCTTCACACGAAGGATTTCCAGATTTTCAAAATACATTCTCTTTGCATCATCTTCTTATGTTTAAACATTTGTTGAAGACTCCCTCGGGAGAGGATGTGATTTGGGATTCTAGAGCCTTTCCCTATCTCGCCCACCTTTGTGAAGTAGATACGGAGCGTGTAGGCGTTATTCTTCCACGAGATGTGAATCTCCGCCTCCGTGCTCCCGCACTTTCCCTCGATCTCCGCGCCACGAGGCAGTGCTAGATAGGACTGTTCCGTTATCAACTACAAGAAAGGATAAAAGAAAAAAGGCTACTTATGGTGTAATTCTGATTATAAAGGATAATTTCTCGGATAGGCTAATCTGAACAATCATAGACAAGTTGCTCAATGCATACGGCCTATGAATGCTTTGAACGGCATACAGAAGGGCAGCCAATGCGTCAAAATGCAATAAAATATAAAAGGCCTAACATCAAAGCGACCTTTGACCTAGGCTACATTACTATGCGAGGAAACAGGTCATGTTACCGTGAAGTTTGCTGAATCAACAAACATCTGTGCTCCTATAGAGACATTTTGAAACATCCATGATTTGCGTTAAGCTCTAAGAAGACCCAAATGACCCTTACATCAATCCCGTTTAGCGCCAGCACATCATACGGGACCACAAACCGAACAGCAAATTCCACCATGAGACAGGTCGTCCCGTTTTCCCGAACTGCATAGATTCCTTTGTCCGGGTTTGTGGAGAGACCGGAGAGGTTCTCTCCCTCCTGCTCAGCAAGAACCTTGGACCGGGCCAGGATACCTGCCAACAGTGAGGCTGGGTCAGCATAAAATAGAAAAGTCTGAAGTTGAATAGAATAGATACCAGAATGGAAAATAGAGAATAGAGAATCTATAATAAAATGGAATGAGATCTATTTTAGATATAGGCTTTAGACGTGTATATTGCTCATTGCTTGCCATATGAGCAAAAATGCAGAATCAGCAAAAGAGCTGACAGAGGACTGAAAGGTTAGTCGTCACAAAGTTATTCTCTCAAAAGTCACGAGGGGCAGATTAATGACAATCACATTCCTTGGACGCAATCTCCGGGGCTGCAAGTGATTTGGCAGAGGAAGAAGACAGACCACAATCGAGTCTAAAAGATGGTCGTGATGTAATAGCCTACCGTATGTGCTATGAATACTAACAATCAATGACTTGCATTATCATTATACTTTTTTACCCACTCAAAGTGCCTCTCGACCGTTGGAGAGAGTATGTAACGGGGAATCTGTCGATACACATTGACACGCATAAATACATACACACATAAACAACGCGCGCAAGCGAGAGCACACATACACACACACACATACACACACATACACACATTAAGCCTAACATCACACGGACTGCAGTGAGGAGTCACGACTGAAATTCTGTCAGTTAACGCGAGCAACACCCCATCACACGCACTTACAGTACACACTAGCAAAGCGCTTACCAAGCACACACAGCAAAACTCTGCCGCTGACCAGGGTCCTGAAACCAAGCCTCTCCATGGTTCTGGCTAAAACGGCTAACTGACTTGTAGCCTGTAGTGGACCTACGGAGAGAGAGAAAGAAAGAGAGGGGAGGGATGGAAAGAGAGAGAGAGAGAGAGAGAGAGAGAGAGAGAGAGAGAGAGAGCGAAAGAGGGGGCGAGAGGGATGCCGCTGCTCAGCGCCCGGGAGTCACGCTCTCAGATCATCGCGAATGCAGCAAATCTCCAGGTGTGTGATAGCATCCGGGGTTCACCGCAGTAGCTGTAGGTTCCTGCGTTTTTAGGACTCCCCGAAATACCGACAGTTAGGGGTGGCTTTAGGTTTGTGGCGACGACGGCGAAACAGTGTTTTTAGTGCACATTCTCATAATGCCGGTAAGCGTTAACAATACGCAGCGTTGACCCTGGCGCGCATTTGACAAATGAGAGAAGTTTCCTTTAAGAAGTTCGGTCACCAAAAGCAGTTGGCCGCATTCAGTTGTTCCCGCAATGCTGTTGTTTCCTACTCCGTGCTTGCAGCTAAGTAGAGGTGATGTGTATGGGGGGGAATCGTTTCTCCCCTCCCCCACCGCTTCTAGGCAAGGTTGCAGCTGCTTCTATTGTGAGTGTGCGTGGCTTGCAGTCTGGTGACGCGCTCTCTCACACACCGTGCAGAGTGTGTGAACTCATGCGTGAGGACACTGCGCAGTGTGTGAGAGCTCTGATGATGACCGTGCTAAACCCGGCACTTGCCGAGACTCTCACCTACTGAAGGCTCTGCTGTGCCATTGGCTCGTGCACGCACTCTTTCCGTCATTGAAGCAGTGCATGTTAAAAAGGGGTGCTGTACTATTCTAGTCTTTGCAGTAAATTATGAGGGATGTCAGATGACGGATAGTGGATATTCACGATAGAAAAGGATGCCTGACCTGGCTCGTGAAATGATGTCAACCCTTTCCCTCAGCTGTAGGTTTAGTCCATAACGCTGGCGCTGAACATGGAACCCTGATCATTCAAGGTATTCAACTTGTGAGATACATACTGCTATCTCTTTCTTTTTTACACAAAACAAGTTAATGGATTAAAAACAAACTGTTTATTTGTACGGGATTGACTACAGTCAGAACACATACAAGCAAAACAGATAAAAGGCAGTTACAAAATAAGGCAGACATGCCTATTGATTTCAAATATTTTTTATAAGCCTTGGTGTATAAGCCTGGGTGTAAACTTGGGGTTAAAGATGATTTGTAGTGTTAAAGTTCCGGGTCAATAGCCTATACATTATGACCTGTACATGTGACACAGTTCCTCCTTGGCGCATTACACGTGTCTGGGGCAAACGCCAAACCATTAGCCCCGCCCTTTCCTATCTATAGTAAAAAATAGAGGCAGCAAATCCGTTCCTACATTTCTGAAGAGTTGTGTTTTATCTAAACACAGTGTCATATATCTGCGGTCTTCCGTTGTGTTAGTAAGGTACTGGAATCAAAAGATGTCCAACGTTTCCAAGTTTGGAAATTACGCATGACGCACAAAAGGAAATATTCATTTAGGAGGGGATGTTCTCAAATGAAAGTCAAACTCGCACTTCACAGCGCTGATGCTGTCGATGCTCGGCTTGCTACCCACCTGGGGGTGCCTCGTGCTCAGCGGGAACTTCTCCGAGCGTGGAATTCCTCGCGATGAAACCAAGGAGGGATCTCCCCCTTGTGAATCACATGCGCCCTGCTGTTGAGATTCTTGGCCAATCTTTTTAAACTCAGGGAAAGTAAACCGCCTCAGTAGTCTGTTACCTAGAACCGAGAAAGTAGTCGAGGTCGCGACTGGCGCTGTTGTCTCAGGACTGTCCGTGTTAACGACTGTTGGTCCGTGTCTCCATAATAAAGTTTTGCTTTTGCGTAACGGCATTAAGGAACGCTCAGGTGGCGTGGGACTGAGGATACTGGACGGCAAACTGCATCTTTTTTGGTAGTAACTTTCGTCAAATATTCTTACACTGGGGTCTAATGGCTTCAGTTTTACTTGATCAGGTCCACCTTTTCTAACATTTTTGCCCGTGATGGGTGTCAACAAGATGCCAAGAGTACTGGATGCAGGGGTGGCTGAAGCACCTCTGGGAGGGTTTTTGGCTGGCCGGGGCGAGTAGAGAACGGACATCTGATGCTCATTCCCTCTGGTCAGGGGGGGCAGGTGACCGTCACTGCTCCTCTTCTCCCCCAGCTTAGAGAAGGTACAGGTCTGGTCTTTACATGTCCGATGAGGAGGTTTGGGGGTAAGAACACCAGAGAAAATGAAGTCTTGTGGAGAGGACGGAGAGCTTTCATTCTCTCTGTCGTACTCTTCGATAGAGTCCATAGATTGTAACCGACTCTTTAAAATGAAAGAATTCCTCCCTCGACCCGTAGTTCTCGAATGCCAGGTCGCGTCCACTGCCGCAGAGCAGTCACTCGTTGGACCTGTTTGCAGGATTTCACGTCGCTTAACTAAGGGATTCAACTTTCCTTCCACATTCTCATCATTTACACCACAGTATGAACAGTCTGTCTGCTTACTCTCTTCAAATTCTCGCACTTTTTTGGGGTTGCTTGTGAGCGCAAAAATACAGTCGGTGTGGCCAAGATACTTTGCCACCTCCACAGCCGAATTTCCAACTTTGTTCTGTCGGTCTATCTGAAGACCCAGCCTCTTAAAAGCTCTCACTAAGAATTCGATGACGGGAGAGTGACCAGCCACTGCCGCGTACATCAGAGCGGTATTCCCCCACAGGTCAATCATCTCTGGGTCAGCATTATGTCTGACCAGTATTTTCACCGCGTCTAAGTATCCCTTTTCACATGCGTAACTTAGCGCCGTGCGCCCGCTCTCGTCCTGGCAGTTGACGCTGGCGCCCTTTTGGATCAGAAGCTCCATGAACTTGCAGCGTGTTTCTGAGTCCGGTAAAAGAACGGAGGATATCAGAGGGGTCTGCGCACCCTCGGTTTTGGAATCGATAATTTTCCCATCCAACGCATCGAGAATAAATTTCACCAAGTGGACCTTATCCTTCGATATGGCCTCCAAAAGAATCTTGGTGCCCGTTTGTCCGTTGGACTTTTCTGTAACGTTAAACATGGTCGTATTAAAAATGATTGTCTCATTTACAGATGTAGACGAAACATTCTTTGCTGTGGAGCAGGTTATGGGTAACCTCTCTCCCAACTCTATGTACACTGCCAAAAAAACAACCCCTCAACACGGTTTTATAGTCATGGAAAGCCATGTTGCACCGAGTTGTCAAGACAACGCAAACATCATTATCATACTTTGTTCTGTTTTCTAATGGAAACATTAGCTTAATTATAATAAAGGGCTCCAGAGAGTGAACCGCCCGTGTTTGAGTGGGTTAGGGGACGAGAATTCATTAAGCGCTTGTTGAATGTGATTATGAAGCGGGTTTGAACACTAGCAACCCGACTAGCCCGAGCCCCGATTTCATGAAAGAGAAGCGCGTGGGTGCGTTAACCCTCTCGCTCACTACTCAGTTGGCTATCCTTCGTTCTGATAACAAAAACAAACCACGAAAACACTGCCTGTGTTCGACACGCTGAAGTAACATACGAAACTACTGTAGCACCCTCACACAACCCATTTACTACACAGTTCAACGACTTTAACCACCAAAATAAAATGAATGGATCCTGGATCCTACCCTTCGGATTAACACATGCCCGTCTATTCTCCTATATAAAATATTTTGAATTGTATATAATGTTACAAGTTAGAATCTAAAATACGTGCTTTACAACGTCTGATTCATTTGATTACAATGTCATTAATGTAAAACCCCCGAAGTTGTGCATGTTGCAAAACATTTAAAAAGTTTGATGCGTCGCACATCTTCGCAGCAGGTTAAATAACTGACACTTGTGGTAGGCTACCCTAGATTTATACCACACAGGAATAAAACCCCACAACGTCAGGTTCCATTTTACACCTGGATAGTTTATTGGTACACATACTATAAAACAGTATTAAAGAAGCAGGATAACAACAGTATTTTCATTGCTAGAAGTTCAACAATACAATATAAATACAAAAACACGCACAGAATGGTCCGTCGACAAGCTACAGTTAAAATAGAAAACAAAAAGAGGCTATAGAAATTGAGGAAATCAAAAGCGACATAGTTTAGCAAAAATAATCTGCTTTTCTCGAC
Organism: Osmerus mordax; assembly: GCF_038355195.1. Taxonomy (NCBI): domain Eukaryota; kingdom Metazoa; phylum Chordata; class Actinopteri; order Osmeriformes; family Osmeridae; genus Osmerus; species Osmerus mordax. Next base: position 3,459,776 of record NC_090057.1, on the reverse strand, counting down.
AAACTACAGAGCGAAAGGTTACGTAAGTCGCACAACAGAAACATTCAACTAGTGCAAAAAAGCCTCTAACAAACATTAGTCTTAAACTACACATTATATTTAATATATAATATATATTATATGTATTTATATATCTTTATATAAATAACCCCTTATTTTGGCATATATCATTGTAAAATAATTTAAACGTCCTAGCAGACATTGAGTGGCACATTTCGAAAGCGATGGAATAAAATTTAAAAGCACTTTACTCGTATTTCTGCAGTAGATATGTGGACAGAGCATTAGTGGTGTGCGGTGCTAGAGGAAGGGCAGAAACAGAAAAGAGAACGCCGTGGTTGATAATTGTCTTTCCAAGAAACCAACTAAACCGTACAACTACCCAGCCCTTCATTGACAGGATAACCATTGAACACATTTGGTCAAAAATCATTACCTACATACCACCAGTATATACATATTATCTCATCTACCTTTTTTTTTTATTAAAGGAATTTCAGCAGAATAAAACAGCAGAATAAAACTTTAAAAGAACTATTGGTGTGTTTTTCTTTTGCCTATCTGTGTAAAGCGATTGGTTTGGTCAGTTTTCTGAGTGTAGTGCCATGCACATGAATGCCTGACAACACAGCTGTCTACTGTATGTGCACAAAAACTACAGTACCCATGAGTCATATCTGAACAAGCGATTCCATAATGCACCTCTTTCTGTCAGGACCTCAAAGACAACACTCCCATCACATCTGATGCTTGTTGTGTGAACTGTCCCACACCATAGATACTGGGAGATGTCCCTTCCCCAAACCCTGGCTCAGGGGAGTAGGAACCTGACATTGGTTCAAAACGTCACAACTCACCCACCTTAAATACACTCAACTGTCTCCATGGTTACAGAGAGACCCCCCAGCTACATTCTCTGGACTAAACACCCCACCCACACTGTTCCAGCCTTTACTGTACCCTGTCAAGTCATCCACCCCCGTCTAGGAAGAGCTGTCCAACATCGGGCCCTTCCCCTGACAATACTGAATGGATGTTCTGGCCACGCCGATAAGCTGTTTAGTTCAGCCCACATTGTCTAAGCTGTTACGACGACATGGCAGGCTCCTCTCTAGCCACTAGGGACATCAAGTAAGCGTTTGATAGCCATGTAATAAGCTTGTAATAAGCCTATTAATGCTGTCGCTAAGCTCTTCGGCCCTCTGCAGGGAACCCACTCGGCCCCCCAGAGACAGAGGGACTGAGGTGTGGGCTAGCCAGACACGGAGACAGCAGCTGACGTCAGGACTCCAGTCTTCAACGACCCAGGTGTGGGCTTTAGGACCCTGCGGTGGGGTCCTGGCCTCCGGTGGAGATGGAGGGGAATGTTGTGTAACGGTACAGTCCACAGCCCTCCTCTCCTGCAGTGTTGCTCTGCACAGGTGCATGTCTCTGTGGGAGCTGTGACAGGGTGATACAGAGCGAGTAGGGACCTTGTTTTGTGTCCCAAGTACACACCCTTCCCTGCTCCAGTCTTCTGAGAGGTGTGAGAGCAGACAGTCGCACCAGAACACTCTGGCCGGCTGGTTTCTCTGTCCAGGCTCCCTTCTCAGTGCGTTGACCTGTCCACCTGGAGGTGTGGGTCTTGCTTTGTTTGTTGAAAACAATGGAATAGAATACGATCGTTTTTTCTTCTAAAAACAAAGAGGTGTGGGGCTAGAAGGTGTAGGGGTGTTGGGGTACGAGGTGTGGGGGTACGAGGTGTGGGGGTGTGGGGGTATGAGGTGTGGGGGTATGAGGTGTGGGGGTGCGGGGGTACGAGGTGTGGGGGTACGTGGTGTGGGGGTACGAGGTGTGGGGGTACGAGGTGTGGGGGTACGAGGTGTGGGGGTACGAGGTGTGGGGGTGCGGGGGTACGAGGTGTGGGGGTACGGGGTGTGGGGGTATGAGGTGTGGGGGTACGAGGTGTGGGGGTGTGGGGGTAGGAGGTGTGGGGGTACGAGGTGTGGGGGTAGGAGGTGTGGGGGTACGAGGTGTGGGGGTAGGAGGTGTGGGGGTACGAGGTGTGGGGGTATGAGGTGTGGGGGTACGAGGTGTGGGGGTACGAGGTGTGGGGGTACGAGGTGTGGGGGTACAAGGTGTGGGGGTGTGGGGGTACGAGGTGTGGGGGTACGAGGTGTGGGGGTACGAAGTGTGGGGGTACGAGGTGTGGGGGTATGAGGTGTGGGGGTACGAGGTGTGGGGGTAAGAGGTGTGGGGGTATGAGGTGTGGGGGTACGAGGTGTGGGGGTACGAGGTGTGGGGGTGTGGGGGTACGAGGTGTGGGGGTATGAGGTGTGGGGGTGTGGGGGTACGAGGTGTGGGGGTACGAGGTGTGGGGGTGTGGGGGTATGAGGTGTGGGGGTACGAGGTGTGGGGGTACGAGGTGTGGGGGAAGGCGTCTCTCCTTTGTAGAGCGCTTACACGTTTAGTTTTTACATTCTTATCAAAACATAGAGAGCGTAGTGAACTGCTACATACTGTAGTGCCCCTGATCATTTAGGATGGCCTACCACATTTAAAGTGCTCTGGACACAACTCTGGTGTAGCGTACAGTATAATTCACATATTGTGCCGACATAAAGTTAAAACTAATAAATATTTGTCCCCCTCCCTCCAAGTTGGGTTTGGTTGGTACCTGTAAACGTACCGTTGGCACCCTGACAGATCTGTTACATCCTGCCCCCATGACAACCAGATAGACACCGGACTGAAGACAGAGAGTGTGTGTGTGTGCGGTGCAGTCTGTTCTGGTTTCAACTGCCACTGCTTTTTTAGACGGCAGACAGGACTGTGCCGGGGGTAGCAGGTGTTGGTGGAAGGACGGAGGTCCAGTACCAGGAGGAGAACACGGCCTGCCACTGGTGAGTCTTAGGATGAGGGGTGGTCAGTTATCTGTGTGTGTGTGTGTGTGTGAGAGTGAGTGTGTGTTTGTGCGTATGTGTATGATTTGTGTCTGTCTCTGGCGAGAGTGGGTGTCACACCTCTCTGTGGTTGGAGTGTACATGCATGTGTGTGTGTGTGTGTGTGAGAGTGTGTGTCCCTCAGTCGCTCACACCACTGTGGCTGGTCGGCGGTCCATCTCCTCCTCCAACTTCACCATCTGCTGCATGTCCTTGGCCTGCCAGAGGCAACAACAGCATAAGCACACACACACACACACACCAAACAACAGTATTCCGCAAAAAAACTCCCACAGATTATAGTCTTTGCTAAAGTAGGCTTCCATACTTCACCCAGTCCCATCTGTACTGCAATATCTCTTCATCTGCTGTCTACCCAGTTCAAAACAGACTTTACATTTACATTTAGTCATTTAGCAGACACTCTTATCCAGAGCGACTTACAGTAAGTACAGGGACATTCCCCCGAGGCAAGTAGGGTGAAGTGCCTTGCCCAAGGACACAATGTCATATGGCACAGCCGGGATTTGAACCGGCAACCTTTACAATGACTGATTCTGATTACTAGCCCGATTCCCTAACCGCTCAGCCACCTGACTTCAGTCTATGTCCAGTCCTGTTGTAATAAGTCACTCTTCTGAGAGCCCACTAAATGAAGCTCTTAGGTACAGTGTTGCAGCATGCTGAGTCATGCATGTGTGAGTCGACTGGGTCTGGCTGCTAGGCAACCCTCTGACTCAGATCCCTGACTCACGGCAGGGAGGCGGGGCTACGACACCCTGAGTGCTGCATTTAAAACATGCACCTTTCATGACATGGTGGAAATACAAACATGATCTCTCTTGCTTTTTTACTAAAATGATCCCTCTATTGCTGCACGTCAGATCAACGACTCAGACCACACGTGCAGTTGTACTTAAACTGTACACACTGGACATCCACACACACACGCACGCACACGCACACACACTGGATAACGATACACATTCAACGTTTTTGGGGGGGAAATGGAAAGGGTTAGCAAGACACCCGAGTTTGAAGACTGGGAACAAAAAGAATGGAGGGATGATGGATGTAGAGATGAGGGAAGGAAAGCTAAAGTGGAGGGATGGTATTTCCTACCTTGTTTGTTTGCATGGTGTGATTTCAAAAGCTGTGCAAGGAAAGCAAATGAAATTAAAAACAAATGAATGAGGGCACACATGTTACATACATGTACAGTAACATACATGTACAGTAACATACATGTACAGGCGATGAGTTCATGACCAGATGGCAACGTGAAAAGGCAACGCTGGAAGCTCAGTTGCGCTTCTGGAGATTAGACTTGGACAAAAGCGCCAGCTAAGTGAACATGTGATTACAGGGTTGTAAGAATCTCAGATGGCTGGGCTCAGGTGAGTGGGGTACGTCTCTTAGTATGTTCTGGGTTAAGGCTGGGGGGGGAAGCTGCTGGTCACTGCAGGTTACTGTTTACCTGCTCATTGAACTTGTCCAGTTTCTCCAGCTGTTCCCTCTGGGCCTTCTCCAACTGCTCCAGCTCCTTCTGTTGCTTCATGGCCAGCTGAGAGGAGGAGGAGGAGAGAGAGAGAGAGGAGAAGGAGGAGGAGGGGGAGAGAGAGAGGAGAAGGAGGAGGAGAGAGAGAGGAGAAGGAGGAGAGAGAGAGAGGAGAAGGAGGAGGAGGAGAGGAGAAGGAGGAGGAGGAGAGAGAGAGGAGAAGGAGGAGGAGAGAGAGAGGAGAAGGAGGAGGAGGAGAGGAGAAGGAGGAGGAGGAGAGAGAGAGAGAGAGGAGAAGGAGGAGGAGGAGAGAGAGAGGAGAAGGAGGAGGAGGGGGAGAGAGAGGAGAAGGAGGAGGAGAGAGGAGAAGGAGGAGGAGAGAGAGAGAGGAGAAGGAGGAGAGAGAGAGAGGAGAAGGAGGAGGAGAGGAGAAGGAGGAGGAGGAGAGAGAGAGAGGAGAAGGAGGAGGAGGAGAGAGAGAGGAGAAGGAGGATGAGGGGGAGAGAGAGAGGAGAAGGAGGAGGAGGAGAGAGAGGAGAAGGAGGAGGAGAGGAGAAGGAGGAGGAGGAGAGAGAGAGAGGAGAAGGAGGAGGAGGAGAGAGAGAGGAGAAGGAGGAGGAGGGGGAGAGAGAGGAGAAGGAGGAGGAGAGAGAGAGGAGAAGGAGGAGGAGGAGAGAGAGAGAGGAGAAGGAGGAGGAGGAGAGAGAGAGAGGAGAAGGAGGAGGAGAGGAGAAGGAGGAGGAGGAGAGAGAGAAGGAGGAGAGAGAGAGGAGAAGGAGGAGGAGGGGGAGAGAGAGAGGAGAAGGAGGAGGAGGAGAGAGAAAGAGGAGAAGGAGGAGGAGAGAGAGAGGAGAAGGAGGAGGAGAGAGAGAGAGAGGAGAAGGAGGAGGAGGAGAGAGAGAGAGAGGAGAAGGAGGAGGAGGAGAGAGAAGGAGGAGGAGGGGGAGAGAGAGAGAGGAGAAGGAGGAGGAGGAGAGAGAGAGGAGAAGGAGGAGGAGGAAAGAGAGGAGAAGGAGAGAGAGGAGGAGGGGGAGAAGAGGAGGAGGAGAAGGAGAGAGAGAGAGGAACGAGGTCACTGTCATTCACCCAGAACATGTACAACCAAAACTCCAGCTGGTGAATGGGAGGTGAGAGCTAAACACAAACCCTTTTCCGTTCCTCCAGGAACTTCTTGGTGTTGCTGCTGTTGAGCTCTCTCACCCTCCTGAGGAGAGAGGAAGAGGTACGGGATGAAGACAGTCACCTTCACCTGGATGTGCTCAGTTACACTGGCTTGCTCCAATGACGTCTACTGACTCAAGGTAAACTGGTGTGACTCACCTCTCTCTCTCTGCCTTGTTTTTGATGGTCTTGTCCTGGCTGATGGCTTTGCTGTTCTCCATTGATGTCTTAGCCTGGTTGGCACGCATCTCTTTGCTCTGTCTGTGAGGAAAGGAAGGCAGAAAATGTTTTTAAGGAAGCCTTCGAGGAGCGTGTGTGTTCCTGCATGTGTGTGGGTGTGTTATTGTCTGTGTGTTCCTGTGTTATTGTGTGTGTGTGTTACCGTTCGTGGATGAGTTTGAGCTGAAGGGTCTGCTGCTCCTGCACGGTGTTTAGCAGCTTCTTCAGGTGGTCACACTGCTGGGTCACATGACTGTCCTTCATCTCCTGCTCCTCAGAGCTGTGACAGTTTATCATCTCTGACCACTCCTTAGTGTGCTGGGCTGTGATGTCCTTCACCTGCGCGCGCGCACACACACACACACACACACACACACATTTGTGTGGAGTTAGCATCCCTCAAGTGAGCATCCACAGGTACAAAGCTCCTAGTTACTGTTGCTTAGCGCCCCGTACCTTAGCCTTGTGGTCTGTAGTTAAGGTCTGGATCTTGATCTCCGTTTCCTTCTTCAGCTCCTGACAGTTGTTCTCCCTGTGAGGAGAGACAGCAGGAGTCAGGGCCCGGAGGGGTGAGGAGAGACAGCAGGAGTCAGGGGCCGGAGGGGTGAGGAGAGACAGCAGGAGTCAGGGCCCGGAGGGGTGAGGAGAGACAGCAGGAGTCAGGGGCCAGGAGGGGTGAGGAGAGACAGCAGGAGTCAGGGCCCGGAGGTGTGAGGCCCTGGAGGACCCTCCAGATCACACACACACCACACACACGCCTCACCCCCTCTTCTTGATGGCTTTCTCCAGCAGCTTCTCCTGGGTTAGCTTGTCCTTGTCGTGCTGGGCGATCATCTTGTCCACCTGGGTGCAGTGGGACTTCTGCATGGTGTTCTGGTCCTGGGGAGACACAACACAGGCTCAGACCGCTGGAAACGGCTCATACCAGATCAATTAAATCAATTACAAACAGGATTCATCCAGTAAGACTGTGGAATTGTAATGAATGTACGCAAGTGGACTCTGATCAGACATTGGCATAGGTAGAAACGGCTCATTTGAAATTCAATCTTTCAGAACCAAATCTAAATCAGGCACACATGAATACGATTACACCAACCGCAACAACAGTATTCATCCAAGAAAAGCCTGTGGAATTGTAATGAAGGTTACGCAATCGGAGGGTGTTTTGAAAGAGTGTCCTTTGATGAACCAGACAGCGGTCTGTGACAGGTGGTTGTATAACGGCTGATTCATGAGTGCTGGTCATTAGTATGTCCAGGACCCACACACATCCTGACCACTGTGGTCGAGGAGCCAGGGGTGATCTTAGCAAGTCTAATGTCTGCATGTCCACCTCAGTCTGGGCCTGATCAAAGACAGACAAACCCCGTATGGGGAAGAGACAGGATGCACTTAGTGTGTGCATGGTTTGGGTGTGTGGGTAGTGTGTGTGTGGTGCATTGTGTGAGTGTGTGGTTTGTGCGTGTGGAGGGATGGAGGGAGTTAGCATGTGTGTGTGGGGAGTGAGTGTGTGTGTGGTTTGTGCATGTGGAGTGTGTGTGTGTGTGTATGGAGGGAGTGTGTGTGGAGTGTGTGGATGATGAAAGGGAGCGTCTCTCTCTGACAGGATGCACAGGTCTGCAGCAGCGTGCAGCTGGGCGTCTCCCCCACCTTGGAGTGTTTCTTCTTCAGGGCGTTGAGTTCCTTCTGCTGCTTCTTCAGCAGCTTCAGGTACGTCTGCAGGAGGCAGCAGCAGCAGCAGCAGCAAGGGTCAGAGAGGAGACACAGCTCAAACACATCCTTCAATTCAACAAACACATTTGTGTGTGGCTCAGTCTGTAATGTGGGCTGTTTTCCCTTTCTGTGATCTCACCTTCATTTGTTTCAAGTCATCGATATTTACAGTAGGCACGAGGGCAGACGTATCTAGTGGGAGAGACAAAACATGTCTTACAGTGTGAGACGGTGCTGTGGTTGAGAGCGTGTGTCGGAGTGCCTTGTGTGTGTGAGGGTGGGTGTGTGTGTGTGTGAGGCTGGTGTGTGTGTGTGAGGGGTGTGTGTGTGTGTGTGTGTGAGGGGTGTGTGTGTGTGTGTGAGGGGTGTGTGTGTGTGTGAGGGGTGTGTGTGTGTGTGTGAGGGGTGTGTGTGTGTGTGAGGGGTGTGTGTGTGTGTGAGGGGTGTGTGTGTGTGGGGGGGGGGGGTTGGGGGTACCCTTCTTGGCCTCTGCGGTGTTGTTCTGGGCGGAGCTGGAGGTCTGGGCCAGTTCTGAGCTGGTCTGAGGCGACACGCTGCTCTTCACAGCGTTCACCTTGCCTTTCTTGTCGTTCTTCGAGCTCCCGTTGGGCACGTCAGCGATGTCGCTCTGTGGGGATGAGAGAGGGGAGAGAAGGGGATGAGAGAGGGGGATGAGAGAGGGGGATAAGAGAGGGGAGAGAGGGGGATGAGAGAGGGGAGAGGGGGATGAGAGAGGGGGATGAGAGAGGGGGATGAGAGAGGGGGATGAGAGAGGGATGAGAGAGGGGAGAGAAGGGGATGAGAGAGGGGGATGAGAGAGGGGGATAAGAGAGGGATGAGAGGGGGATGAGAGAGGGGGATGAGAGGGGGATGAGAGAGGGGAGAGAAGGGGATGAGAGAGGGGGATGAGAGAGGGGGATGAGAGAGGGGGATGAGAGAGGGATGAGAGAGGGGAGAGAGGGGGATGAGAGAGGGGAGAGAAGGGGATGAGAGAGGGGGATGAGAGAGGGGGATGAGAGAGGGGGATGAGAGAGGGGGATAAGAGAGGGGAGAGAGGGGGATGAGAGAGGGGAGAGAAGGGGATGAGAGAGGGGGATGAGAGGGGGATGAGAGAGGGGAGAGAAGGGGATGAGAGAGGGGGATGAGAGAGGGGAGATAAGGGGATGAGAGAGGGGGATGAGAGAGGGGAGAGAGGGGGATGAGAGAGGGGGATGAGAGAGGGGGATGAGAGATGACAGACAGGGCAGCCACACATCTGCAGGTGCAGCTACAGTAAGTCTGATCAGAAAGCAGGTTCTCTTTTCTATAAGGTATCAGGACATTTAATCATCACTACCAGCCACACATGGAGAAACCAAGGCACCACTCTAAGCTACTGAGCACAGGGGGTATAAATACCCTGTGTTTACCAGGCACAGTGTGTGTGTGTGTGTGTGTGTGAGGGGGGAGCAGGTGAAGGTGTACCGTTTCGATCCCCAGTGCTCTCATCTGGTCAGCTCTCTTCTCTGCTATAGACAGGAACTTCTTTGGGTCGGACAGGGCGTCCACAATAGCTGGAACACACAGCACATGCTGCTGCTGAGCTGGGCTCCGTCCACACTGACGGCTGCTGCTACCGCACATGCTCACCATCCAGGCCCTGGGCTTTGCTTAATGACTAGTCAAACGTCTTGTTCATTTGCAGGCCTCAGACCCTGTGTTTACGAGCACATCACTGCTATCATCATTTGCTCCATGTCATTACACCAGATGTAAACTGTGTACAGTACATACACACACTAAGACACTTACTCATAGCAGACTAACTGGGTACATCACACACAATGATATTACCTCAACACTGACAGGAACAGCCAGCAAAAAAGACTAGTAAGCACATAAATAAGTGCAAGTATTGGTCTCTCACTGTCTCTCTCTGCCTCTCTTTCTCTTTCTGTCCCTCCCTCCCTCCCTTCCCCTCTCCCTCACGCACACTCATTGTCCGTGCGTGAGCCCTCACCTCCGAAGCCGTCGGGGACGTAGGTCTTGAGGATGATGTTGCAGAAGACTGTGGGCAGCGACAGAGGCTTGTTGCCCTCGTTCCTCAGGGAGATGTGCCGGTAGCCCGCCTGCAGGCCGTCCAGGGGCAGGATGCGCTGGCCTATCAGCTTGTTGTTGTCGTCGTACACGGCAATGCGCAGCACAGCCAGGTCTGGCAGGATCACCTGACGGAGGGGGGGGGGGGGGAGGGAGGGGCAGAGAGTTAGAGAGGGGGAGAGATAGAGAAGAAGCACGAAAGGAACAGTCAATGAGGGAGCAGAGTCAGAGAGAGAGAGAGAGAGATAGAGAGAGAAAGATAGAGACAAAGGAGAGAGTCAGAGAGAGAGAGAGACAAAGAGGCAGAGGAGAGAGACAAAGAGGCAGAGGAGAGAGAGTCAGAGAGAGAGAGCGAGAGAGAGCGAGAGCGAGAGAGAAAGATAGAGACAAAGAGGCAGAGGAGAGAGAGTCAGAGAGAGCGAGAGAGAGAGATAGAGACAAAGAGGCAGAGGAGAGAGAGTCAGAGAGAGAGAGAGCGAGAGAGAAAGATAGAGACAGAGGCAGATGAGAGAGAGTCAGAGAGAGAGAGAGAGAGAGACAGAGGCAGATGAGAGAGAGTCAGAGAGAGAGAGAGAGAGAGACAGAGAGACAGAGGCAGATGAGAGAGAGTCAGAGAGAGAGAGAGAGAGAGAGAGAGAGAGAGAGAGAGAGAGAGAGTCAGGTCTGGACTGGAGGCCTCCTCATGAGCATGACTCATGAGGAGGCTGTGCAGGCTACAGAGATATCAGCAGTGCTGTGCAGGCTACAGAGATATCAGCAGTGTGTTTTCATACGAGGATGAGCCACAGAGGACACTATCTAGAAACGCTGCAACACTACGAGGCTCTGTACAGGGACGATAGCACCACAGCCTGCATATCTCACACAAGGCCATCTCATCAGCCCGCATGGGCGCCCTGTTCTTGGAGAGCTGTGTGTGTGTGTGTGTGTGTGTGTGTGTGTGTGTGTGTGTGTGTTACCTGGCCTTGTGTTTTCAGATAAGAGCGGGGAGGGCGTGAAAGGGGGATGATTAATAAATGAAAGGAAGGGAAGGTTAGAGATAGCACAGATGAACTGTCGGGAGAGGTTGATGTGAGTGGTACTGTAGTCGCTGTGTGTGTGTGTGTGTGTGTGTGTGTAGGAGATAATGTGTGATAGCACAGTGCCCCAGACAGTCGTGTGTAGGTGTGTACAGGCAAACATGACTAAATGTGTAAAGGTCTCTGTACCAATGATCTATTCTTCATATGTGTGTCTGTGTGTGTGTGTGTGTGTGTGTGTGGGAGAGGGAGAGAAAGAGAGGGTGTGCATGAAAAGGCAGCCCTGGCAGCACTGCATGTAATGGCCCTCCTGATGGCAGTGTGTGTGTGTGTGTGTGTGTGTGTGTGTGTGTGTGTGTGTGTGTGTGTGTGTTGGTGTGTGTTGGGGAGCACTGCGGCAGGCTGTGATTGATGGTGTGTGTTGAGGGAGCTGGAGTCACAGTCATGGCTGAGATACTCCACATTCTGCTGAGAGCAGCTCTCTCTCTCTCTCTCTCTCTCTCTTCTCTCTCTCTCTCTTCTCTCTCTCTCTCTCCTCTCTCTCTCTCTCTCTCTCTCTCTCTCTCTCTCTCTCTCTCTCCTCTCTCTCTCTCTCTCTCTCTCTCTCTCTCTCTCTCTCTCTCTCTCTCTCTCTCTCTCTCTCCCCCTTCTCTCTCTCAATCTTTCCCACAAATATCTGTCTCTATTCTTCCTTTGTTCCCTGTCTGTGTTTTTGTTCCATTTATTAGCTGTTTTTTGTCTGCCTTCTATTTTCCCCCTCCCCCTCTCTCCCTCTCTCCCCTCTCTCTCTCTCTCTTCCCTCTGTCTTCATATCCTCTGCTACCTCTCCCAGGGAGTGTTGGTGTCCCTTGCTGTCCTTCCCCCAGCCCCCTCTCCTCTGCAGTAAGGACACATCACCACAGGGACCTCACTTCTCCCTCCATCCCTCTCTCCCTCCCTCTCTTCCTTTGTTCAACTACAAACCACTTTCCAGCCTGGACGCAGACAGCATACAGAACTAACGTTTGGAAAGTCCTGTAGTCATCCCTCCCTTAGTTTCTCTCTCCCTGCACCTCCTCCCCCCTCCTCCCCCTCCTCCTCCTCTCCCTCTCCTCCCCCCCCCCCCCCTCTCTTCCACCCTACCCCATCCCTACTCTTCCTCTCCCCCCCCTCCCTACTCTCCCTATCCTCTCATCCTTTCCTCCCCCCCTCTACCCTCCCATCCTCCCCCCCCTTCCCCCCTCCTCCTTCTTACTTTTCTGAAGACAAAGGGTTCCTCGTTGTATGCTGGGTTCAGGCCGTTGTTCATGACCATGCGCGTGCGGAACTCCTTGCGTATGGTATCTGTCGGCAACCCGTACATGTCCACCTCTACGTAGGTACCTATCTTCTTATCTGACAGGAACTGGCCTGAAAACACCTATACAGAGAGGAGGAGGGGAGGAGAGGGGGACAAGAGAGGAGGAGGAGGGGAGGAGAGGGGGACAAGAGAGGAGGAGGAGAAGAGGAGGAGGGGAGGAGAGGGGGACAAGAGAGGAGGAGGAGAAGAGGAGGAGGGGAGGAGAGGGGGACAAGAGAGGAGGAGGAGAAGAGGAGGAGGGGAGGAGAGGGGGACAAGAGAGGAGGAGGAGAAGAGGAGGAGGGGAGGGGGACAAGAGAGGAGGAGGAGAAGAGGAGGAGGGGAGGGGTACAAGAGAGGAGAAGAGGAGGAGGGGAGGAGGACAAGAGAGGAGGAGGAGAATAGGAGGAGGGGAGGAGAGGGGGACAAGAGAGGAGGAAGAGAAGAGGAGGAGGGGAGGAGATTTTGCATAAATAGTTGAGAGAAATTCATGGTGTTTAGGACCGCTCACTCTGACCCGAGGGTGACCTTTGACCTTACCTGCACGCTGCAGGTGGCAGCTATGACCCCATCAACGGGCGTCTCAGAGAAGGGGTCAAACATCCTGTCTGACCTCCGCATGAAGTCTGGCTTCAGTAGGTACCTGTCAGAGAGACAAGAGAGAGCGACAGTTTGACAGAGAGATAGAGAGAGACAGACATCGAGAGACATGAGAGAGAGTCATGAGAGAGAGAGAGAGTCATGAGAGAGAGAGAGAGAGATAATCAGAGAGAGAGAGTCATTATCGTACAGCTGAACTACTGGATCCAGGTCTGATGATAATGTATGGGATGGATATAGCTCAGTGGAACAGCATCTGACTGCAGATCAATTAGTTGCAGATTCAAAAAAACTTATTAAAAACCCATTTAATTTAAGAATAACCTAAGAACTCAATTTAAGTACATGTTTGTGAATGTGGCTGTGATTCATGACATGATTCTACCTGGGGTCGGTTATATAATTCATGCGAGCTAACTAAAGAGAGGGAGAAAGAGAGAGAGAGGGAGAGATGGTGTGTGAGGGAGAGAGTTAAGTAAGGCCAATGGGCACATTAGAAGCACATTAGCAGGAATGGGTACTGACAGTGTAGCTCTCCTCCCATATGAGATCTACAGTGTTAGCGGGGATCTCTGCGCCCTGGGGCCGGTATTAGAACGAGGGAGGGAGAGAGAGAGATGGATGAGAGAGCCACGGAGCTCTTTTGCTAAGATAGTCGTCGGCGGTAACGCTGGGTGAGGGGGAGCCCGTATCTCCAGAGGTCTCATTGGCTCTCAGGCGGATGGTGGTTACGGTTGCCGCCGGCCAATACTAATGAGATGTGACAAGCTTTAATTGATGAGCTTTTTTGGGAGGGAGGGAGGAGGGGGGGAGAGGGGTGGTAGAGAGAGAGAGAGAGAGAGGAGGGGGGGAGGGAGGAGGGAAGGAGGGGGGTTAGAGAGAGATGGATGGAGGGAGGCAAGAGATAGGGACGGAGGGGGGTGGGGGGTGGAAGGGAAGTACTGCTCTCACCCGCAGGATCCATTGTACTCAAACTTTCCCTGGTTCAACTGCATGGCCAGATCTAAGAGTGAGAGGAAGAGAGAGAAAAAGAGGATTCAGTTCAGATTAAATGCATTCACACATACAGAAACAAACAGGAGCAAAGACCCTTCCAGAATGTTCTGAGGAGCTGTTGCTCGACGCAGAGGGGGAGGGACAGGGAGCAGAACAGGCATTTCCACCTCACTGACATCTCTCCTCTCCTCCACCATCCCTCTCTTTATCCACCCCTCGCCCCCCAGGCCCCCCTCCCCTTCACCCAGCCCCCCTCCACCCTCCAGCCCTACACATGCCCACTCACAGGGGGACATATGGTCCAACCCCATCGCCCTCAGACATGGGGCAGCAGCTGCTCAACAACAGGGTCCACAGTGTGTGTGTGTGTGTGTGTGTGAGTGTGCGTGACTGACGAATCGTGTTTGCATGTGTGTCTGACAGTGTGTGGGTGTTTGCACTGCAGGGCCAGGCCTTTGTGGTGTTGCAGGGGGTCAGATGATGTGCTGAGAACCAAAAGCTAAGCCCACCTAGGGTGTGTGTGTGTGGTGTGTGTGTGTGAGATATGAAATCCATCCTATATGTACAGAGTTGACCTGACAGGAAAGCTGTACTTGTCTGCGACATGAGAACACACACACACACACACACACACGAGCGAGCCCTCAACCTCGACGTCATCAATCACCACAGGAACCGCAAGGCCTCCGCAGAACAGGAACCCGTGAGCACGGTAGCACAAGGCCACGCAGAACCCTGGGGGGAGCTCAGAGGTTCTAGGGTCCATGTTCTGCGTTCTATGTGTTCTGGTACCTGGGGTCTGGAAGTTGAGCGAGACCATCTGGCATCCAGCGTTCCAGAAGATCTGAGGCATGTAATTACTGGAGTCCACCCTGCCTCCTTTGGGGTAGATACGACTCATCTGACGTTTGTTGTAGCTGTGCAAAACGCTCAGGGAAAAACGCAGGCAGGCGAGAGAGGACAGTGTCTGCTTGTGTGTGTGTGTGGGGGGGGAGATGTGTGTGTGTACACGTATGCATGTGTGGAAAGTGCTCCCTGAAGGCAGTGTGCTGTGTTTCACCAGAAGGAGAAAATCATGATCAACATGGGGAGTGTCCCTCAAACGAGCCCCAATCTAGGTGACCTACAACAGCAGAGTGAAAACCAAAGTTTTGCCTCCAAGTCTCTCGCTACAGAGCTTGTTTCCAGGCCCCAGACAGGGGCAGGAAAAGAGGGGGCAGGAACAGAGGGGGCAGGAACAGAGGGGTCAGGAACAGAGGGGGCAGGAACAGAGGGGGCAGGAACAGAGGGGTCAGGAACAGAGGGGGCAGGAAGAGAGGGGGCAGGAAAAGAGGGGGCAGGAAAAGAGGGGGCAGGAACAGAGGGGGCAGGAAAAGAGGGGGCAGGAAAAGAGGGGGCAGGAACAGAGGGGGCAGGAACAGAGGGGGCAGGAACAGAGGGGGCAGGAACAGAGGGGGCAGTGCTGGGAGAGTACATCTGCATACCGTGTACAGGAGCAGTGAAACTAAAGGATACTTGACAAACTCAATAGCGTTGGTCTTCAGGTAGCCCAGCCCCACCGACTCGTTGAAGGACGACATGTTGTGGTGGATGTTTCTCTCTGGAACGGGGGAAACAGGAAGTGAGACAGGAAGTGACGCGGGTCGGACCAAAGTGAGGCGCTTGGCGTTGTGCCAGTGTACCCTCTGCGTTGTCGAAGCTCTGGAACTTGACAGGCTGGGCGTAGTTCACCATGGCAGACAGGTAGGGGTGGATGTTGGTGGTGGCTCCTACATAGGTGTACTGGGCTATCAAGGCCTCCTCATCATCTGTGGTTTCTGCCTGCATGGCCACAGCACACACACACACAGTGAGTTCCCTACTTCACACACACTTCTCCCGACTGCAGTGTATGGTAAAAAAATTAATAACAGGCAATACAGGACACAGTAACAGTGTGTGTGTGTGAGTGTGTGTGTGTGGGTGCAGGCTACCTTCTTGTTGTTGTCCTGGTCAGATGCTTCTGAGATGTCGGTGATGTCTGTAGCTTCCGTGGCCTCGGACATCTCTGTGACCTCATCATCGGTTACCTGGACGACAACAACATCACCTCATGACTTTAATGTATCTCTTTCCAAACAGCTAGACAGAGCATGCACCCGTTTCCAGGCAACGCCCACCTTCCTGAGGCTGTTGTCCGGCTCCTCTTCCTTCCTGGTGGTGCTAGCCGCGGTGCTAGCCGCAGTGCTAGCCGCAGTGCTAGCCGCTGTGCTAGCCGCTGTGCTAGCCGCTGTGCTGGCCCCCGTGCTAGCCCTGGTGCTGGGCCCCGTGCTGGCCCTGGTGCTGGCCCTGGTGCTGGCCCTGGTGCTGGCCGCGCTACTGGCCGTAATACTGGCTGTGGTGCTGTTGGCACTGAGGCTGTTAGCCTCCTTCTCACTGAGATCCTCTGATAGGCTGCTGGGCTGGCCCTCGGGGTTCCCTTCCTTGTCTTCTCCACCTGCACACACACACACACACGATCAAACACACACACACACACACTGCACCAAACCCTTCCAGACGCCCCACAGCACACACACACACACACTGCACCACCCCCTTCCAGGCGCCTCACAGCACACAGACACAGCTCACAGATGTCGCCGTCCTCCTCGTTCTCCTCTCCGAGGATGATGGCAGGCGTGTTGGTCTCTCCTGCATCCATGTGTTTCTTAAAGGACTCCAACTGTTCTGTAACACACACACACACAGATAAATGGATGTCTGGGGTGGGCTCTAAGTGATCATAACGTCACATGGTTGGGGGGTGTAGCCATAGATATATATAAAGACTAGATGTCTTACGGCGGAGTCTAGAACGTCCGCACATGGCGGCCGTCTTGCTACAGTCAACTCGCTCACCCGTAACATTGCGTTGATGCTACATGTACTTTTTAAATGACCATAACTTGCTCAATTTTCCACCGATTTTTAAACGGTTTGGTTTGTTATCAACGTCAGAGATGTCGGTATGCCACTGCATACTTATGAATAATTATGTTATTTAAAAAATTGAATATAAGTATGCAGTGGCATACCGACATCTCTGACGTTGATAACAAACCAAACCGTTTAAAAATCGGTGGAAAATTGAGCAAGTTATGGTCATTTAAAAAGTACATGTAGCATCAACGCAATGTTACGGGTGAGCGAGTTGACTGTAGCAAGACGGCCGCCATGTGCGGACGTTCTAGACTCCGCCGTAAGACATCTAGTCTTTATATATATCTGTGGGTGTAGCAGGGCGGTCTGGGTGGACGTACTCTGTTCCACCTCCGGTTTTAAGCGCTTGTTTTTGATGAGGATTTTACGTTTGAGGTCGTTGGGAGAGGGTAAGGGTCGCCCAGGTTCAATCTGAAATCCCCAAACCAGGAAGTGAAATCAGAGAGGGCAGCTCCTATTTGACGACGACTCTTTGACCGCTTTATGATTCGACACTGAGTTTGATTGACAGGTACTCACCGGATATCCCTCCAGAGGCTGTTTAAGAAGCAGGTCCCCGAAAATCTCTTCACAGTATTTAGCCATCTTATACTGCTGCGGTTTACTAACACACACACACACACACACACACACACACACACACACAACGCAAACAGCTTAGTTGTTTTCCTGATAGACATCCTAATCACAGACACAGAAAACCTCATATGCAGGAACATGTTCCTCCATCTTGTATAAGCCTTGCGGTGGGACTGCAGAAGCTGCTGTACCTGCAGTGGTTTTCAAAGGACAGGATGACTGGGTACTCTGCTGTTACGAATGCCGTCTCTCTGATGGCTTGAATCACATCCTGATAGAGGAAGGAAACACAACAACAGTCACCTGCAGTCAATCAGTCTGGATGAGAGCTCCTATTATGTGACGTCAGATGGATTGATTAGGTTATTTTCTCTATCGGGTGCAGTATTAAAGTATCGCCACCAGATGGCAAACTTGTCCTGTGTAATAAATAATACAGTTCAAGGGAGTTCATCTTTTTTGGATGGCTTATAAAAATGCTGCTATATATAGGATAATGAAATATAAGACAGTGTATATACATATGTATGTGCTTGTGTGTGTGTGTGTGTGTGTGTGTGTGTGTATGTGCTCACCTTGAACAGGATGTCTGTACACATGGCCTTGTATGTGCTTTAGTGTGTGTGTGTGTGTGTGTGTGTATGTGCTCACCTTGAACAGGATGTCTGTACACATGGCCTTGCCGTGTGTGATTATAGGTTCCTGGTCTTCTCCTTTCCCATCCCAGCAGTCCAGCTCCACACACCTGGGACAACACACACACACACTTAGACAAACACACACACTCACTCACACACACACACTTAGACAAACACACACACTCCCGAGCACGTACAGTCACGCACACACACCTTTACTCACACGCGCACACACACACACTACCTGCAGCCGGACAGCAGCACCTGTCTGTACATCTCCACGGAGGACTTCCCTCCAAACTGGCGTCCCGTCAGGTAGGTGTTGTGGGAGGAGCTTATGAAATAGTGGGCCAGCGGTTGGTCCATCTCCTGGTACAGCTCTAGCCTGTCCAGGAACACCGGAGCATTCTCATCCGACATCAGATACCTGCAGAAGCCATCACTGGACATGTGACCTGGGGAGGGAGAGGGAGAGAGAGGGAGGGAGTGATAGAATGAGGGGAAAAAGGAGAGAGAGAGGGAGGGGGGAGGGGATGGGCCAAGGTTGTGAGTAAGTAGAACCTAGTTTTAAGGTTAACCTACTTTCTTCACCAGGAAGGGGGCAGTAATGTGTCTACAGCAGCAGACTATTTGTGGTTTTGTCCTCCATCACCATCCCACCATCTCTCCCCTACCTTTCTTCCTCAGCTCAGGGTCTCTCTCGTACTTCTCGATGATCTGCATGGCTCGTTTGGGGTCGTAGAAGGGGAACAGGATCTCGTTTAGCCGGGGGTCCCGCTGGTTCTGGAGACCACACACACACACATCACCATCCGGAAGGCTGCACACACAGACAACTGTCCACACATCCTATAGACACGCTTAACCGTACAAGACCAAAGACACAGCCCCACTCAACCTCACACACACACACTGAAACTACGAGGACCCCCCCCCCCCCCCCCCCCCCTTCTGAGATAGTGGACCTGACAGGACTGGAGTCAGAAACATGGCTGGGGAGGCCGAACTGGAGCCCAGTCCTGTCCTGTCAGCCCCCCAGTGGGTGCGCCCTGGGCTTGGGCAGGGCATGGGCTTGCTCTGGGGGGTGGGGGGGGGGGGGGGTGACACAGCAGCAGACACACACAGAGCCGGCACTGACAGACAGGGAGGGCTGCACCGCACGCTGCCACCAGGGGGAGCTGTGCACCACAGGTGAAGGTCGTGTCATTAGCGTGAAGAAATGGACTTGAAAACAGGAGTCACGGTTAATGGTGCGGAGCTGGGGAGTGTGTGTGTGTGTGTGGGGGGGGGTTCAAGGGGAGGAGCCAAATGCGTGTGAATTTTTTTAAAGCACGGCTTCTCAAACACACAGCAACAGAATCAACGTGACACAGGCATTGATCTGCCAGGCGGGAACAAGACCTATCAGTGCTTCGTTCTACTGGGGATCCATTAGAGCGTGACACACAGGGAGGGAAGCAGGGGGAAGGCCTTCAACAGTGGACGACAGAGCGAAATGTGTTGAAGCGAGGTTGTCA
Source organism: Osmerus mordax (assembly GCF_038355195.1). Lineage (NCBI taxonomy): Eukaryota > Metazoa > Chordata > Actinopteri > Osmeriformes > Osmeridae > Osmerus > Osmerus mordax. Next base: position 3,440,557 of record NC_090057.1, on the reverse strand, counting down.
CAGCCAATGAGGAAAGAGAAAGGGCGTTGCGTGGACTCAGGAAGCAGAATAGTCACACAGCCGAAACTGCCTCCCGTTGCTGTGGCAACAACAACCACACAGAGAGGCGATGAGGGAGGGGGAGTAGAGGGGAAGGAGGGGCCAGGCATGCAGTTTAGGATGAAGTTGCCCCTAGAGACTGATCTCAGGTCAGGTTTGTGTGTTGCCATCGGATTGTTAGAAGTTGGATTGGCTGAAGGTCACCTGATCCTAGATCTGCTCTTATGGGCAACTTCTACCCAGAGCCAGGGGGGGAGGGCTCAAGCTGTCACACAGAGAGTAGTTAATGAATGATAAAGAGCTTACTTCATTCAGAAAGCTGACTAACTGGTCTACGTTTAAATAATCAGTTTTGTCCCCATTGCTGCAAAGGAATTAATTAGAAAAAACAAAACGTTATGCCTCTTTAACATGTCCGCTCAGTCAGTCAGTACTTAGGAGAAAGCTAGTTTTAGTGGGTCAATATAAAACACCTTCATGTTACAATTCATCACATTCATGATGTTAAATCACCACCGATAGAACATTCTAGTAATGGTGGGTTAGTATAAACAAACGGGTTAGATGTTGAACTTCATAAGCAGGTTAGGCTTGCCCACAGGGGGTTAGTTGAGCAGATTCAAACATCTCTAAACGCTGGTCTCGGTTCTGGACACATAAACAGTACTTAACAACACTCAGCCTCTGATCCCCATATTGTGTTTTGAGTACCCTGCCATACTGACTGGACTATCAGGAGAAACAGATAACCATGTCTAGTTCTGGTGATGGTCCTAGGCAGTGAAGAGGTGATGGAGAGTTGCGATTGGAGGCCAGAGTTAGAGGAGCACACTCACATCTTCTTGAAGAGTTCCTCCATGTCGGTGCGAGGGCAGATCTTCTGCGTGAGGGCGTAGAAGATGTCGAAGGTGAACGCCGAAGGCTCGATCTCGTCGTTCTGAAGAGGCAGAGGTGAGAAGACCATGAAGCCATACGAAACACCAGAGGAGTTTCAGACCTCAGGAGGAAAGGCTTCAGGGAAGGAACCGGCTGTGAGCTTCCATCTTGTGTGTATGCATGTATGCATTTGTATTTTCTTCCTTCAAACCTTTCCACTGGGCAGACCCAGCTCCTTCAGAGCCTGGAAGATTCCCTTCTCCGTCTTTCCCGATGCAAATGTCCGCGTGATTCTGCAACACACACACACACACACGCGCGCACAGCTATGAGGATATACACTCAGGGACAAGCAGAAAGTGACAGGAGGTGATTCTGTTTAAGTGAGCTTCTCCTACCCTCTCACTGGGATCTTCCCATTTATGTTGGTCAGAAAGCACATCCTCATCCAACTAGAGGAGGAAATAGTGCACACACACACACACACACACACACACACACACACACACACACACACACACACACACACACACACACACACACACACACACACACACACACACACACACACACACACACACACACACACACACACACACACACACACACACAGGCACACAGGCACGCAAGGGTTAATATTGATAGAGACAAGCTGGAACATTCTTGGTGGACTGTGGGCACTCTACTCACTGTTTTTTGAGACAGGTCATTGGACAGACGCTGTTTGCTCTGAAGTTGTGAATCACAGACCTCAGACCCTCTGCCCATTTCTGAAAACAAACAATCACAGGTCAGACACAAGCACAAACACACACACAAACACACATGCGCGCAAACACGACAGACAAGAATAGGAAATTGAAGTTTTAGTTTTTCATTTATCAGTCTGTTGTTTAGATGTTTAGGCCTTTGGCATGTAAACACTGAAAGTGGATATGCTGTGACACACACACACACACACACGTAAACACTGTGTCGTTCCTGTGTTCCTGTGTGTGTGTGTGTGACAGAGAGGGTGACAACAGAGTCCAGTTTTTCAGAGGGCCTCTCTCTTACTAACCAAAACAGAGGATGTGTTACTTGTCCTAGAGGTGTGTGTGTGTGTGTGTGTGTGGTATTTGTTCCTGGCTGTGCTGATGTGAATAACACTGTCAGCTCTCTAGGTCTGCTGCTTAGGGCAACCTACATGCTGAGAAACAGTGTGTGTGTGTGAGAGAGTTGGAGAGTAGGTGTGTGTGTGTGTATCTGACCTTCAGGCCTGACTAGTGAAGGCTGCTCAGGGTAGATGATTTCCAACCCTGTGTCTCTACATTTACATTTAGTCATTTAGCAGACGCTCTTATCCAGAGCGACTTACAGTAAGTACAGGGACATTCCCTCCGAGGCAAGTAGGGTGAAGTGCCTTGCCCAAGGACACAACGTCATTTGGCACGGCCGGGAATAGAACCAGCCCGATTCTGATTACTAGCCCGATTCTCTAACCGCTCAGCCACCTGACTCCCTACAGATACAACATCATCTCCGTAGCACTGTCCACAGCATGGAGGAGACCAAATACTCTAGTATGGTTCATATTTACCAGACGGCCTTTCATTGACCGTCTATTGGATATGGTTAACAGGAAATGTGAACCTGGCTACAGATCTACTGCTGGCCACAAGGTGGCAGTGTTTGCCATGTGTGCTTTCTGAGCGCTGAGGTCTGGGTGAGGGGGAATCTGCTGTCTGAGCCCACTGAGAAGACGGATGAGTGAAAGGGAGAGGGGGATTAGGGGCGAGGGAGAAAGGTATTTCTACTCTAACACTACAGCCCTCTGGACCACATGACAGAGGGAGAAAGAGAGAGAGAGAGAAAGCGAGAGAAAGAGCGAATGAGTGAGAGACAGACAAGAGACAGAGAAAGAAAGTGAGAAAGAAAGAGAGAGACTGTCTCATTACAACGCTCCTCCAGGCTGCAGGGAAAGACATAGCCGAGGCCAGCGCTGAGGTAGTCAGGATATAACGTGTTACCCTTGTGGTTAGGGCCTTCATTTGGCTGGCTAGAATGCGGCACATTATAGCCGGTCTTAATCACTGTTTTGAGGGTTTGTTTAAAAGGTTGGCCTGGCTGACTACCACTCGAGTATCACAGAGCGGAGGCTGTGATGGAAATGAGGAGCGACAAGTCATCCTCTCACCCTGGCCATGTCCGGGTTCTCGGCCACCATGAACATGAAGGAGAGGTTGACCAGGTCGGTGCCACTGCAGATGCAGATGATACAGCCCTCTAGATCAGTCTCCGTCTTCCCCACCGCCTCGAACGCTGACAGGATCTTCGGGTCCTGGAAGATGGAGGAGAAATAGAGAGAGGGAGACAGAGAGAGAGAACAGGGGAGGAGAGAGAGAGCGGGGGAGGAGAGGAAGAGAGAGAGAGTGGGGGAGGAGAGAGATAGTAGGGGAGAAGAGTGAGAGGAAAACAATGTTTTAATGTCAAATTTTTCCTTCCCTCTGAAATGAATGATGACTCATCTACATTAAGACCATTATTATTGAGCATAAACCTTGTTTTGCTGTCTTGCTATTCCTAAAAACACAATTTACAACCAACCAACCGTTCATAGGGTCACTTCTACGGCAGTTTATGGTAAAGACAGAGCCTTCGCTCCATGACTGAATAATCTGGACGGCAACAGGCTCTCCCACTCGTGGCAATCCTATGTTTATTAAAACGAATACAGCCAATCATCAATGCCATTCTTCTCTCTCTTTGTTCGTTAGCTCAAACGGCCCTGGCTGATTATCTGGTTAGGCGTACAAGAGAGCCGTGTCAGAGAGCGCTCTGCTGTGTTGTTTACGGACAACAACAGAGCTCTTCACCAGGCGGACGAGAGCGGGAGCAGAGCGGGAGCAGAGCGGGAGCAGAGCGGGAGCAGAGCGCACACACAGAGACCAGACACATCCCGCCCGGCCAACGACACACACCCTCCGCCCCGTTAAAGCACGCTGCCACCATGTGTGTGTGTGTGGTCAGGTGGTTAATGCCGGGGTTAATGGTCTTCAGCACTTTGCCAGTGCCGTCTCTGGAAAAGCACACCTCAGTTTCAGTCAGGCACGGACTGGCCACTCCCTGGGTCCTTCTGCTGCTTGGCGTGTTTAACCACATGTCAAACTCTACGGCCCAGCAGGATGTCAGCTCTCAAGTCAGTCAATATTTACTGATCTAAGAGTTCATGTATGGACCCTACACATATGCGTAGAAATGTGTGTTTAAAGTAAGACGTAAGAATGCATTTAAACTGTAGGGCTGTTAAAACTATCTACATGTACATCAGGCAACACTTAGTAAGCCTATTTAACATGGGACGGACCATTTAAAAGTGTTGATTTGAAGACTTTATTTTGAAGACTTTATCTGGATGGTTCTACAGCGGTCCCCTGCAAGTTGCAAGCCTGCAGTCATCCAGGAATCAAGCCAAGGTTGAGCTGCACCCAGAGAACGGGAACCATAAATATGAAAGACAGTCCATATTTCATGTAGCCCTGGGCCACTGAGGGAGCACAATAGTTCATCAGGTAAGCGCACCCCTCCTCCAAAACGACTTCAATAGTTTCCAGCCAATCAACACTGCCGAAGCAATCACTGGCCACTGTTGCCTTGTCCACCTGAAGTACGTCTGACCTATAGATGTGACCGTCACCCCAATTATGAGTGGAGCCCAGAGGCACGTCCAGTTAGAGAGAGCCAGGGGGAGGGATGGAGGGGGTGCAGCCAGGCGTGAAGGTTGTTGAAACGGAGGAGAGGAAATTGCCTTCC
>NC_090057.1:3408350-3430850 GCF_038355195.1 Osmerus mordax | reverse complement strand
AGTGGGTATGTAGATGGTACAGATACCGTCACAGATTACGTGCAGTTTCTCAGTTTTTCTTTCAGGGAGGGAAACAGGATGTTGATTAAGCAATGAAGGGAGGAAGAGAGAGAGAGAGAGAGAGAGAGAGAGAGAGAGAGAGAGAGAGAGAGAGAGAGAGAGAGAGAGAGAGAGAGAGAGGGAAAGAGAAAGACAGAATGAGAGAAAGACAGAAAGAGAGAAAGACAGAATGAGAGAGAGACAGAATGAGAGAAAGACATAAGAAAAAGGCAACATGAAGATGAGACAGCAAGAGGAGACAAGGAGGAGAGAAAGAGAGGGATGAAGAGGGAGAACAAAAAGGGGAAAAAGAGACAGAGAGAGAAAGAGAGGCCGAGAAACGAAAAGAAAGAGAGCAGAGAGAGAGGTTGAGATGGAAAGAGCGCGGTAGCGAGGGGCCAGCTGTGCATGACAGAGCGGAAGGTGAGAGACTAAGGAGTGACTGTGTGTGTGTGTGTGTGTGTGGTGTGTGTGTACGTGTAGTGTGTGTGGTGTGTGGAGGGGGAGCAGGGAAAGAGGTTCTGTGCTTGATGTTGGGGGAAGGGGGGGGGGGCACAGATCACAGACCAGACCACATGAGAACAGCCAGCACCACCCTCACAGCAGGCGTGAGGCTGGCCGGGTGAAACCTGGAGCTGACAGGACTGCAGATGGGCTGGATGAGGAACCAGCAGAGGAACCAGCCCTCTCTTACCGGCTGCCCTGGTACAGGCGGACAATCGTGTTCACGTCCTGTTTTCAGACCATGAAACAGACTGTATATTGGTTCACATGAATAATGCCCTTTCATACCCCATCTGCAGGGCAGCAGGGCAGCATGGCATCAGGCTGCTGTCGGGTAGAGAGCAGCAGTGAACCAGGAAACAGGTTCTGTCTGAACGACCACATCAGCCTGGACGCTGGCCTTGTCAGGAGCCAGGGAGCTACGCATCCTGACCACACATCATGTGTGCAGTGTAACACAAGGTTATCCTGAAAACGGACGTTCTCACAACACGGCAATCAATAACTAAATAGTAGTCATAAAAAAAGAAACATTTTAAACGACAGCAGCAATAAATTAATATAAATAAATAATTGAGGGCATTGAATTGATGCTACTCTTGTGTGTGAACATGCTGCAGGCAGGAAAGGTGATTGTGGGTAGGAGGGCTTTCAGCTTCCCAGGATGGCAGACAGGCCTGGTGGAAGTCGACACAACTAGCATGCCAGCAGGGGAGATGAGGGAGAGGAGAGAAGGGAGGAGAGAGTAGGAGTGGTGGAGAGATGGAGGGAGAGGAGAGAAGGGAGGAGAGAGTAGGGGTGGTGGAGAGATGGAGGGAGAGGAGAGAAGGGAGGAGAGAGTAGGAGTGGTGGAGAGATGGAGGGAGAGGAGAGAAGGGAGGAGAGAGTAGGGGTGGTGGAGAGATGGAGGGAGAGGAGAGAAGGGAGGAGAGAGTAGGGGTAGTGGAGAGATGGAGGGAGAGGAGAGAGTAGGGGTGGTGGAGAGATGGAGGGAGAGGAGAGAGTAGGGGTGGTGGAGAGATGGAGGGAGAGGAGAGAGTAGGGGTGGTGGAGAGATGGAGGGAGAGGAGAGAGTAGGGGTGGTGGAGAGATGGAGGGAGAGCTACTAACAAGATGAAGATGGATCAGGAGGAGGATGTAGAAAGCTAGAAAGAAAAGAGAGATGGAGAAAGACAGATTTACATTAAGAGGTAAGTAAAGAGAGAAACAGATAATAGATATACAAAAAGAGAGAAATAGAAGAGACAGTGAGAGAGAAATGGAGACGGAGAGAGAGATGGAGACAGAGAGAGAGAGATGGAGACAGAGAGAGACAGAGATGGAGACAGAGAGAGAGATATGGAGAAAGGGCCAGGCCCTTCAAGTGCAGCCCTCCACCATCTGTGGTGCCCTACCGGGGGACCAGAAGACAGACGCACATGTCCTGTCGGGGGACCTAAACACAGACGCACGCTTCCTGTAGAGATCAGAGGAAGAGGCCAGGCAAGCCGCCAACTGCACAACACTCAGAGGGACAGGCTAAATATACACAGCACAACATGCCCAATATTCAGAGAACAACCCTGTGAATTATTACACAGAGGAACTTTCCACTGGCTTACTTGCCGTCTCCCACAGTTCATTCCAGAAGACGCCGAACCCAAAACCGAGCAGAAAGTAGGCCTGAGAAGCTCACCGTCTCCCGCAGAGCCAGACAGCAGCCTCCTTCCAGGTGAAATCCTAGTTTTTATCGGGCTACGTCGTTTCCACACGAGGAGTGTGTGTGTGTGTGTGTGTGGAGGGGGGGGGGGGGGGGGGGGGGAGCACAGGGAGGTGACGGAGCTCCGGGCCCCCATACGACCCCCTGACAATGAGATAATTACGTTAGATAGAGTCCCCGCGAGGCCAGGAGCTCCACGGCTGCAACACATCAGAAAAGACAGCGAGGGTAACACCCAGCAGTCTCTCAACTTATCATCTCCAATTACCCAGAAGCCCCGGGAACAGAGGGGGGGGGGGGGGGGCGGGGACATCACACACACACACTCACACTCCTCTGACCTGACCGAGCTACAGACACTGTCTCTCTTTGTCTAGCACACACTGCTGTTAGGTAAAAATATTTTCAAAACGAATACAAATAAACGGCCGGTGTAGGAATTATTAAAGTAATGCTCCCAAAATAAAAAGGCACAGACGGTGGAAAAACTGGAAGGATAAAGAAGCTGTGATGATAACAAGAAAGATACAGATGGAGAAAGGAAAGAAAAAAACTTTTTTAAGGATAAAGGAGATTTGCTGAACAACTCGCTCTCATCAATCACCTGATGTTTTGGTCTGATCCCAACATTCCAACCTTGCTCATCATCTGAACTCTAACCCCTCTTTGCAACAACCATGGAGGAATTACAGAGGTCTTGTAATTCCCTGACCTCTGACCCCCGCTCCTGAGAAGGGAAACCACAGCTGATCTGGTTGAGCTCTTCACAGCCTTGAATTACAAGCCACAACACAAGCCATCAGTTTGACACCTTAATAAGAGCACCATGCAACAGTCAGCACACACACAGACGTTGTTCAGGGCAACCCAAACACCAATAAACCATTAATCGGGAATCGAACTAGTAACCTTCTGATTACTAGCCCGATTCCCTAACCACTCAGCCATCTGACTCACAGTATATGCCTCAAGAAGAATAGATCCAGGTCAGCACTAATCTTTCAAAGGATCCCATGGTCTTCCCTCCATCTCCATCAGTCATCCGTCTGATAAACAGTGTGCTCTTCAATAACACCACTCATCTCCTCTCTCTGTCTGACACGGATGAGGGATCAATAAGCCACAGATAGAATATGACTCAGATGGACTTTTAAGAAAAAAAATTCAACAAGAGGAGGAGAGAGAGGGAAAGCGAGAAAGATCTTGATGACGGGAGAGGATAATCTACAATTGGAGGAGAGGAGAAGTGAGAAGAAGAGGTGAGGTGAGGAGGGGAGGTATCAGGATGGTACTGTACAGGTGCGTGGTATTAATAGAGCCGCCTGTCTAAGTGAGCCCAGATCTGATCCCAGCCCTGAGGGCTCCAGGTTGACAAGTCTTCCCTGAGGAGATCAGGAAAACACCTCCAGAGAATCTCACAGAGGAGCACCAAAGATACCTTCTCCTCAGAAGACACCAGCAGAGAAGATCAAATTGAGCTACGGCTAAATATCTCTAGAACATGTCCTCTCCCCACCAAAACAGCTCTGGTGACCTTTAAAATAAACCATTTTAAAACTCATTTGAATATTTTCTTGTGTGCCTGCAGGAGTTTCTCTGCACACTGGTGCTCATATCACAGACCTGGGTTTAAGGAAACACTGCTCTAGAGAAGCTAGCTTACAGCCACAGTCACAACAGGTTTATTTCCCCATCTTGCTACACCACTCTATCCTATTACACCTGTCATTCTGAAAGCAGGAGATTCTGTCTGTCGCGGAATGACAAACAACCTGTTCCCCACCTCTCCACATCCTGCTACATCCAGCCTCTCTGCCTTGTGTCCACAGAGCATATTGATCTTGGTGGTGACTGTCGACAATGTATGTAATACACTGGCTTCTGTATAATGTATGCTACAGAAAGACAAGGAAAGCAAATAGTGACTGTACTCACTGTGACTAGTTTATTTTGGAATTGTCCTATACATTTGAAGTCAATAAATATGAACAGACTATAGGCACAAAAACAAAAAAATCCTTTCATCAACAAACTATTTATATTTTTCCACATAACATAGATGTTGGTTATTTAGCACTTTGCATTGACATTAATCATGAAAAATCGTCATTATTTGATGTGTATTTGAGCAATAAACGTAATGATGCTTTAACGTTGGCAATCAGTCATATGATGTTTAGCCTACTAGTCCTACACGCAGCTCACAGAAATCGTGCAGCAGTTGTACAACAAGGCGGGCAGATTTTTTGAGCGTTGATAATAAAGTACTTTTTGCCTGTCATGAACATTTTAAGCCATCGCTACCACTGGGCAGTCTCATTTATACTTTATCTCTCTCTGGCCAGACTGTGCCCAGTGTAAGGCAAGGCCTGGCTGTTCCTGGCCCCGGTCTGTCTGTAGCGCCGTGAAGCGCCATCACAACCGGGAGGCGGAGCGACCTGCAGAGGAGCTAGCTTCACACACCTGTTGGCACACAGAACTGGTGAGAGGTCGTCGTCGGCGGGGGTGGAGGGGCAGAACAGACGGTTCATGGGAATAGCTCAGGGTCCCGCCAGTTCTAAAGTGAGGGTGTTCGCTCAAGCTGAAAGATTGTTTGAAAGTAAGGCCCTTATCTGACTGCGCTGAAAGAACTGAAATGCTGCCAGTATTGAGTAATACAGTTTTGGTGAGTGTACAAACAAAAGCGAAACTGTAGTTAAGTGGGTTGATCAGAGCTCTGTGACTATAGTGACCAGGATTCAGGAACATTATTCCAGGTTCGACGAACATGAAAACACATTATGTTCATGTCACAAGGTTTAGCGGGAGAGGAGCGACGAAACATCAGACATGGCCAATAACGTTACAACTAATCAGATTACAACAAACCCCATCAGACAGAATCATATTAGGTTGAATGTGTTGTCCACTGTCTCACACGGTAGTCCTTCCCCTGGAAACGTCGTGCCATAAAGGCCGGTTTTACCACCTTGGGTCATAATTGCTCGGTTAACCAATTCTCGAGCAACCACATGAGAGATTCAAATGTGTTTTTATGGCTCCCATAAGATCTCGGTGTCTGAGCAATCTGTAAATGCCCCTAAAATCAATGCACCTGTCTGTAGATTCTGTTTATGTATGTAATTTAGGCACTTTACCAGAGTGTGGCATAGACAAGGGCATCTCCACTTACACACCAGAGTAAACACACACACACACACACACACACACACGACTTAACTAGGATATCCGGTAACTGATGTTTGAATGTGTTTGTGTGGTGACGTAGTCCGTCACTGTGTAATGCGTTTAACTTGTTGCTAACGAGCCACTCTGTTTTAGGGCTTGCATTGCATCTGTTCATGTGACGGTTTATGCAAGTCAAACAGTAGGGAGGGGATGGGGTGCGGTCGTGGTGTGTGTGTGTGGGGGGCTTTCCTCTCCTCTCACTACTAACTACTTATCCAGAGCGACTTACAGTAAGTACAGGGACATTCCCCCCTAGGTAAGTAGGGTGAAGGGCCTTGCCCAAGGACACAACGTCATTTGGCACGGCTGGGAATCGAACTGGCAATCTTCAGATTACTAGCCCGCTTCCCTAACCGCTCAGCCACCTGACTCCCTAACATGGCTGACTTCCCTTCCACATTAACATGGACTACTGTGTTATCCTCGAAACCAGCTTCCGTTTAAGCCTCTGAAGGACTCGGATGAGTAATTGCTAAATTGCATAAAGCGTATTATGAGCTGGAACAAGAACAAAACGTTTTTTCACCTTGAGGGTTTTGTTGACCTTGACCAAAATAATAATTTTCCAAAGCCAACTTTTCTTTGCTGGAGTAGTGTCATAGCTTCCTTCTACAGCTATCATCCCTGTGATGGAAAGTAGCAGTCCTTTGGTCACACACTCTGAAGATAATACAAGTGTAACTCCAGTACACACGCACACATACTGAATGAGTGAACACACACACACAGAGCAAAGCACTGAATTACTCAGGAGACGAAGAGAGCCAATGAACTCATAAAGACAGAGCACACAGCCTTCCCCCCTCCCATTCTCCCTCCCTTTATGAGGTCTATATATAGCCATTCACTTTCAGCCTCAGCAGAAGAGGGTTATACAAAGGACTTAACACATGGCCTAAAAGACAGGCCTTTCATAGAGACATTAGCATCTGCCAAATAGCTGGCTGTTCACATGAGCTAGTGTCCTGTGTGTGTGTGTGTGTGTGTGTCCGTGGGTGTGTTGTGTGTGTCCCTGTCTTTGCACATGCGTGTCACGTGTGTACCTTGTGTGTGTGTGTGTGTGTGTCTGTGTGTGTGTGTGTATGTATTGGTTGTTCACGAGAGGCCTTGTCTCGCCAGCAGTAAACAGAGCAGTGTGAGAGGTGAGAGTCTGGCTCAAAGCCCTGCACTGACAGAGTCCTGGGAGGTCACTCCATGGGAGGGCAAGAGAGGGAGGGAGGAGTGGATGTGGGAGGGGGGAGGCGGAGGGTGGAAACGGGGGTGGAGTGTGGAGGGAGGGAGGGGGGAGGAGGAGTGTGTCCCCCAGGCTATCTGCATTCTGTATCAGCAGTATTTACAGACCTCTGAGAATGACTTGTGTGTGTGTGTGTGTGTTTACAGAGCTGTGTGAGTCGGAGGCACAGGGAGTTCCCCATGTGTAATGAGAGGTCAGTCCAGCACATTAGCACGCTTAGCCGTCTCTGACCTGCCTTCAGTCCGAACTCCACCAACACCGACACTCCCTCCAGCATGAACAGCAGCTACCGCACCACACACCGAACATCCATCAACACTTGAAACTTCCCTGGAGTCGTTCTTCCTCACAACTACACTCACCACACTACCACTTCCTCTGCTTATACGTTCTCATCTACTAACTTGAAGTGGAACAGTTTAAGAATCTTCTAAAGCAATGCGGGGGGAGCAATTCCACTGTGGTAGTACTGCATGTGTAACAGTGCCTAAGTGTGTGTGTGTGCGCTCGTGCGTGCACATGTCTCTACGTGTGTGTGTGTGTGTGTGACATTCTTTAATGGTCTCAATTAGAGCAGATTATGGGGCAGAGGGTACGGAACACACACTAAGGCCTGTGTTTCCTGACCGAGCCTGCCCAAACATGGACAAAACCTAGCGAGCTATCTCAGACTCCCCCTGACTCTACACTTTATATAATTCCTAGTAAAGGAGGGAAAACAGGCCTTGCCTGAAGTGTGAGAAGATTTATCTTGGCACAGGCAGACACCCCCCCATGGTTCACCACAAGCTTCATGGTTCTGGTATCAGGACTGATACCATGACCAGGACCATGAGGACCCTACCCTCGTCACCACTCAGAGGGCAGGACAAACTCCGGCCTCCCTTCTCATTCCTTCATCTTCCTTCTTCTGGGGGGTTTCTATTGGTTTTTGGACCAATCAAAACAATTTTTTTAAACGACTGTACGCGATAAAGGACATCTCTCAGTTGAAGAATTTAGTCAGTACCGACTGTGAACACCAGCCAAACTCCCCACCTCAATTGTGACCGTAGTTCAGCCTCACTCGGAATGCAGACTCTTGCACCATGTGGCTCTGTTTTACTGTAAATATGTAGGCATCATACAGCTTAACAACACTTACACACACACACACACAGGCCCAGTCACACACAGACACACACATAGGGAAAGCTGGTTGGCATCCCTGACCCTGCAGAAACAGTTGGTCAGCCAGTTTGAATTCCAGCTGAAGGGGATTTCATTCTCCCTCAGATAGTCCCAGCATGGCCGCCCCCAGGCACAGTCATTAGAGGCTCTAATACAGGCCTCGCTGTTATTGGACAGACTAAGAATAGCAGGGAGCACTGAGCAGTCATGCTATGGCCTGCTACTGGTCGCTCGCAGGCCTTCCCCCACGCCAGCTGAGGGGGCACAGGGACTTGTGTGAGAGAGAAAGAGAGAGAGAGAGAGAGAGAGAGAGAGAGAGAGAGAGAGACACAGGGGGAAAGCTCAGAATTCACCCCGCTGCCCAAATAAGTACCTATGAAAGAGGACTTGGCCAAAAAGCTGACTGTGCCCTGGTGACCTGCAGATATAGCAGCCAGGAGAATAGAGCATATTTTTCCAGCCGCAGAAATAGAACATGGCCTTATAGAGATGGGACAGCGAGCGGATGGAGAGAGAGAGGGGGCAGGGGTTAAATGTTTCCCCAGAATCTGAGCTGTCCGCTGGGGTAAACCCAGACCCAGAGCCCCTGGAAAGGGATGCTGATGTGGGTGTCTGGAGCTGGTTAATTACCAGAGAGATTATGTGTAGCACAGAAGTTCAGCAGATCAGAAATATGTTTACCGATGTTTTGTTGCACTTAAAACAAGAGAACATGACCGTCATCGTCATTTTTATATATAAAAATAATAACAGGCGATGGATGAATGAGAAAAAAAGAGAGAGAGATAGAAATAAAGGGAGAACCTTTAAAGTCCAAACAAACAAACAGCGCACAGATGTTGCTACTCTCTGACACCACTGGTCTCCATAGCAACCCCGCCAGCCAGTAATAGCCCCTTGCTTGCCTCAACCTAGCCACGGGGACTGATTGGCTGCGTCCATCTCTCTCATACAGTAAACACACACACACACACACACACACCAGTCTCCTGGTAGCAGTACTCAGAGTGGGATCCCAGTGTATTTATAGAGCCCATCACACTAGGGAGTTCTCTCTCCCAACCAAGGGGACAAGGAGCCACACACACACACACACACACACAGGTAGAGGCAGACTAAGGAAAACTGATAAAATCAGCATCACATCACACCATGAAAAAAGTACCCCCTGACACCCTCCCTCAACCACACACACACACACACACACACACACACACACACACACACACACACACACACACACACACACACACACACACACACACACACACACACACACACACACACACACACACACACACACACACACACACACACACACACACACACACACACACACACACACACACACACACACACACACACACACACACACACACACACACACACACACACACACACACACACACACCCCCTGACTGATTAAGACCGTGAACCACGCAAGCACTGAATGTGACTGTAGGACCACAGTAAAACCCTCTCAAGTTGTGACTGTAGCTACACAACGACAGTTTCTTTCTATCTGGTCCAATCAACATGGATCAAACACAAGCAATTGGACCTGCTTCCTGCCTCAGCCCCTGAACATGAATGTGATGCTCCCATGTTCCCCAACTTATGACGTGTTTGTACCTCATCCAGTACATTTAGTCATTTAGCAGACGCTCTTATCCAGAGCGACTTACAGTAAGTACAGGGACATTCCCCCGAGGCAAGTAGGGTGAAGTGCCTTGCCCAAGGACACAACGTCAGTTGGCATGACCGGGAATCGAACTGGCAACCTTCGGATTACTAGCCCGCTTCCCTAACCGCTCAGCCACCTGACTCCCTTGTACCTCATCCAGTAACACGTTTCCCCTCCAACAAGTCCAGCAGTGAGGCTTAACCAAGCTCACAGAGCGAGGCTGGACACAGACGTGTGCATGATAACCTCTGTCTCCATAGTGTCCAGGGGATCGTGGTGTGTGCAGTACATTATCCCTCTCAAAATGTGTTCACATGGAGATTGGCAATCAATGCACCACTAAAGAGGTTCATCTCAAGCCTGGAGCTTGGCTGCTGTGGTTCTGGCGGCTGTGGCTAAATCCATCGGAGGATTTTTACACAAGAGAGAGAGAGAGATAGAAAGAGAGACAAAAAGAGAGGAAAGGCTGCCTCTGTGGTCATCGAGAGAGAGAGAGAGAGAGAGAGAGAGGTGCATCGATGTTCTGGAGTGTGTTGGAACGCTGTATAGCACAGTGTGTAGGTCTCCATCTTACCAGATATACGGAGAAGCTATGAACCGGGAGGGGGGGGGGGGGGGCGGGTCCCACCAGAGAGCTGAGGACACCACTGGGCCACTCTGTAAGGGGGGAGGAGGAGGGGAGAGAAGAGAAGAGAGAGGAGCGGTTGATGGGTGTGATTTGTGCCGATCTACTGTATACCCATCTCCATGCAGAGCTATTCCATCACTGTAATAACCCTTCTCATTACTGATGATGCCTAGGCTACCCCCAGGGGAACACTACACCGTCAGGTGCAATCACACACACACACACACACACACACACACACACACACACACACACACACACACACACTGCGCTGTGGGCTGCAGACGTTAATCATACGTCCGTCTCCTGCTAAGTAAACTTTTAAAAGGAAGCTTGGCTCGCGTGATGAATGACAGCTGGCTCACACACAGCTGGAACTGAGGGGGGGAACATCAGTCACCTGACGCCGTGTCTGCAACCCCACGGGAGGGGGGAGCAGGGGAGATGACCCACCGCTCCACCCCTCTCCACCCCGACCCCTCCACCTCGCCCGTCTCTCTTCTGCTTCACATTCTACCTTTCCTGTCTCTCTCCCTCTCTCTCCGTCGCCCCACTCTCTGTGTGGTCAACGGTGCTCTCTCCTCCTGCAGGGCAGGGACAACTGGATATGTTCAACATGTCAGACGTCGTTGCTGAGTGGATTCTCTGCTCAGACACACTGCACCTAACAAGGCAGGAATGTCCCGGTGTAGGAACATATTTATGTTCCACTGAGTGTTTTGGTGGGAACACGGCACAGAGCCATGAGATGGGGTGGGAGAGAGAGAGAGAGAGAGAGATGGAGAAAGAGGGGTAGAGATAAAGATGGTGGGAGAGAAAGAGGAGGGATGGGGAGAGTAGGAGAAAGAGAGAGAGAGGGAGAGAGAGAGATGTCATGGGACAATGCTGGCTCTCGAGAGGGAATGACATTAAGACTGAGCAAACTATCTTTATACCAGCTCAGACAGCTTCGCAGGGTGTCCTGACTGGTACACTGCATACCTTAAAGGTCTGAACCCCCTGGGGAACCAGTTCCAGCGCAGCGCACATCAAACACTGAAAATATCTTCAAGCGCCAGGGCTTGGGGTGACACTCAGCCAGATTGATTGGGGAATCTTTCGCTTAAGGCCACCCCCCTCTCTCAATCAACATAGTGTATTTTTAGACTCTCCTCCCTGTGTTGTTCCAGGTGACATCCAGTAGTGAGGCAGACATTCCCTTGATTGAGGAAGCAGGTAAGAGCGTGCTAATCCTGCTGGTGGATTTAGAACCGGGAGGAGAACGAGAGGGAGTAGCAGGCAGCTGTAATCAGGGGAGCACACAGGGACAGCCACGAGCACTGTCACACTGTCACACTGTCACAGTGTCACAGTGTCACACTGTCCCGTACAGGAAGAGAGACATAAGGAGAGAGACAGGGAAAGATCCATGGAAAGAGACAAGGAGAGAGACAGGGAGAGACCCATGGAAAAAGACAGGGAGAGAGACAGGGAAAGACCCATGGAAAGAGACAGGGAGAGAGACAGGGAAAGACCCATGGAAAGAGACAGGGAGAGAGACAGGGAAAGACCCATGGAAAGAGACAAGGAGAGAGACAGGGACAGTTAGAGGCTGCTTGCCATGAAAGACTACTCACTGCCTTGTGACAGAGTGACTGTAACTTAAACCAGCTACACAAACACTCGAGAAAGATGACAAAGAGACAGAGAAGCATACTGGGTCATTTGAGTGAGTAGCTTCACATAGCGTGCTATCAGAACTCTGATCTTCCGACATCCCCCTGCGGAACTCTTACGCAAGCTCCCGATTGGATCCCTGCTCTGAGAAACTCTGGCCCCTCGACCCGCCCTTTACCCGGTGGCAGCTTCCCATAGGACAGCCAGGGTTGTGAGAAGGTCGATTGCCAGGTTACCGGGCCACCATATTGAATATTGCTTTTCTAAACATAGAGTCGTGGACGTGTGAGGGAGGGGTGGAGGGAGAAGTGAGAGGGTCGCGCTCCTCTCTCAACACTCTAGGGAGTCAGATGGCTGAGCGGTGAGGGAGTCGGGCTAGTAATCTGAAGGTTGCCAGTTCGATTCCCGGCCGTGCCAAATGACGTTGTGTCCTTGGGCAAGGCACTTCACCCTACTTGCCTTGGGGGGAATGTCCCTGTACTTACTGTAAGTCGCTCTAGATAAGAGCGTCTGCTAAATGACTAAATGTAAATGTCAACACATCCTTTCTCCCGGGCAGTCACACAACTCACCAGCTGGAGTTCATTTGTGTGTCGAGGGTGACAGAACACAAGCGAAGAGGCTTTTTCCATCTACTGAGACCCGACTGCCAGTCCGCAGGTGTCAGTGATCTAAAGTGGACTTTATTCCGACAGCCATGTTTACAGTTTGGGCTCTTGATAGTGAACACCAACGGAGGGATGCTTATCTCCTCTGGATAGCATCTTCAGGCTTTCTATCCTAACCCAGCATCTTAAAGCTGACACAAATAAACCTGCACTGCAGCAGCTACTGTGGGTGGTGTTTTCTATCAGAGCCTGCTCGAGTCTGGGTGGGGAGGAGTCCTCATAATAAGGTGTTATTTGATATTCATTATAGCACCTGCAGAAGGAACGCTGGCTGAGGCACACACGAGAACACTATAGAACACACGAGAACACTATAGAACACACAAGAACACTATAGAACACACGAGAAAACTATAGAACACACGAGAACACTATAGAACACACGAGAACACTATAGAACACACGAGAACACTATAGAACCCATGAGAACACTATAGAACACATGAGAACACTATAGAACACTATAGGCAGGATCACAGCGCTGGGTTTCAGTAGGAGAGGGTCTGGGCAGATGAAAGGTTTACCTCAAGATACCCACACAGAAGCTCGCATAGGACATTATACTATTCTCAGCACAAAAGCAGCCAGACTACAGTGTCTGGAAGAATCCAGATCCTGTCTGCTGGGTGTGGCATGCCACTGAGGATGTACACTCAGACTGAAAGCTTGTAGACTGTCAATGTAAAACCACATCCTTTTACTGCTACCCTTTCATAGAAAACTCAAGAGATTGAGTGAGTGAGTGTGAGAGAGAGAGACAGACAAAGAGGCAGAGGAGAGAGAGAGATGTTCTCCTTGTGGGTGAAATGAGAGAGCATTATCACTCCCTGTCCCTCGGCAAGACTCAGGCAAGACTGTTGCTAACGAGGGGGAAATGAGGTCTGGGGCTCTCTCTCTCACCACACACACACACACACACACACACACTCCTTATTAGCAGGTTTGATTAGCTCAGAGGGACTCAGGGTGCCACAGTGACCTGATACGTAACACACAGCACTTCTTCTTTTGCTCTTTGCTGGGAAACCGGCCTAGTGACATTTGGTACACGAGAATGCAACACTGTTGACGCCAACTTCAAACAATGATTCTGTTCAACGTAATGCAAACCAACAACCAACGTTTTAATTAATCCTGTGAAAACTGTTTTCGTAGGTAAGTGCTATATCAAGCTATTGTGATTCTACCTTCATCTTTTAATCAGGTTTACAGTAGACTGTAGGATCTGTGGGAACATACCGACACTGAATCACTAACTCATGTACACGAACACAAACACACACAAACAAACAAACAAAAGGCGACAGGCATTGCTTCTCAAACCAGTGTTTGGGTGGCTTTCTACAGCTAATTGGCTTGGGGGTGGTTCCAGCACAGGGAACTGCAACCCATAAATTGGTGTGTGGGTGAATGTTTGTGTTGTGTGTGTGTATGTGAGTGGGTGAGTGTGTGTGCAACTGTGAGAAGCAATGATTACGCGTAAAAGTGTATACAGCAGTTTGCCCATTATGTGTGTGTCAGAATCGGGCACAGTGCTTTGTTGTTGTGTAACTGCTATATATGTGATGCAACTCTATGGATGTCTATCAGTCTGCTGTCTACCAGTCTGTCTGTTACTCTGCAGGCAGCAGTACTAATACCAAGACTAGATTGTGTTTTATTAGACAAAAAAAAACTGTGGATTTCAAACATTTGTCAAAAACTGATTTAGAGTGCACTCGATTTCGCTTGCTTTAGTTTCAGTAACTCTAAACAACATTTCCTCTGTGTTATGATATCTTTCTGGACAGATTTATGTGTTGAGTGTTTGTGTAAAGACGGCTTTGGAGGAGCCCAGGAGTTAAGGTTTCTGACAGGCTGCCTATGACAGCACTGGGGCTCTGGAGCCTACCCAGTAGGCCTGTACTGGACACCCAGAGACTGTACTGGACACCCAGCGACTGTACTGGACACCCAGAGACTGTACTGGACACCCAGAGACTGTACTGGACACCCAGAGACTGTACTGGACACCCGGAGGACTGTAGGCCAGTCAAGGCTCCTGAGTTCTACAAGGCCATGTTTACACATTCTGTTTGTTTCTTCCTTAAAGCCACTGATCTCTGATATAGCATTTTTTGAGACATAGACGAATAGTTGACATATTCTTGAACTTACAATTCTACAGCTTTAATGTTGCACAGTTTCTTCCCATAAGTTATGTTCATTTCTTGTCCAACCAGCAATATTTAACACTATAATCAAGGTTTAACCCTTGTGTTATCTTCGGGTCATTCTGACCCATCAGTCATTGTGCCCCACCGTCGTATTGCGACAAATTTACCTCCTACAAAAACAAAGTGAAGCATTTTCTTTTAACTGTCGGGCTGTCTCAGACCCCCCACATTGCAATGGTTAAAATAAAATTATTTTTATTTGTTTTTGTATTGGGTAAAATTGGGTAAACACAAAGGTGGTTCGTTATGAACCTTTGGGTCATGTGACCCGAAGGCAGCACAAGGGTTAAGCAGATGTAACTTTAAGTATTAATCTTGAAACAAGTGGAGCCACAGATCGTGATTTTAACATTGTTAGCCTAACTCTGTTTCCAGATAAGTGAGAGATGGTGAGCAAATATTGCATAATTAATGGTACTTACATTCGTGTCACTGTGTGATCTCATCAGTTACAACTGAACACTGTAGCTGTCTTAGAATGTGTTTTTCTTTTTTTCTTCATTTATTTCTCCCTCCCCCTCCTAAGAGCACTGTTGTAAAACAGAGAGGCTGAATTCCTCCTGTTTATCTAGTCATCTGATCTTAGTAGCCAGTCATGTGTTTGAGAGTGAAGCATGTTTAGCCCTGCTCTGCTCCTCTACACTCTGAAAACAGGCTTGTTTGGTCAAACTTCCTACCGCACAAAGCTTCTCTATAATAAAAGACCCACCCCCAACACACACAACACTGACTGTCTGATCTCTCTCTCTCTCTCTCTCTCTCTCTCTCTCTCTCTCTCTCTCTCTCTCTCTCTCTCTCTCTCTCTCTCTCTCTCTCTCTCTCTCTCTCTCTCTCTCTCTCTCTCTCTCTCTCTCTCTCTCTCTCTCTCTCTCTCTCTCTCTCTCTCTCTCTCTCTCTCTCTCTCTCTCTCTCTCTCTCTCTCTCTCTCTCTCTCTCTCTCTCTCTCTCTCTCTCTCTCTCTCTCTCTCTCTCTCTCTCTCTCTCTCTCTCTCTCTCTCTCTCTCTCTCTCTCTCTCTCTCTCTCTCTCTCTCTCTCTCTCTCTCTCTCTCTCTCTCTCTCTCTCTCTCTCTCTCTCTCTCTCTCTCTCTCTCTCTCTCTCTCTCTCTCTCTCTCTTTTTTTGCAGTAAGAGGGCTGTGGGGCAGTGTTGCAGTAAGAGGGCTGTGGCGCAGTGTTGCAGTAAGAGGGCTGCGGGGCAGTGTTTCAGTGAGAGGGCTGCGGGGCAGTGTTTCAGTGAGAGGGCTGTGGGGCAGTGTTTCAGTGAGAGGGCTGTGGGGCAGTGTTTCAATAAGAGGGCTGTGGGGCAGTGTTTCAGTAAGAGGGCTGTGGGGCAGTGTTTCAGTAAGAGGGCTGCGGGGTAGTGTTTCAGTAAGAGGGCTGCGGGGCAGTGTTTCAGTAAGAGGGCTGCGGGGCAGTGATGCAGTAAGAGGGCTGCGGGGCAGTGTTTCAGTAAGAGGGCTGCGGGGCAGTGTTTCAGTGAGAGGGCTGTGGGGCAGTGTTGCAGTGAGAGGGCTGTGGGGCAGTGTTGCAGTGAGAGGGCTGTGGCGCAGTGTTGCAGTAAGAGGGCTGCGGGGCAGTGTTGCAGTAAGAGGGCTGCGGGGCAGTGATGCAGTGAGAGGGCTGCGGGGCAGTGTTTCAGTGAGAGGGCTGCGGGGCAGTGTTGCAGTAAGAGGGCTGTGGCGCAGTGTTTCAGTAAGAGGGCTGCGGGGCAGTGATGCAGTAAGAGGGCTGCGGGGCAGTGTTTCAATAAGAGGGCTGCGGGGCAGTGATGCAGTAAGAGGGCAGACCTGCCATGCTCCCTAAGCGTTAGACTCAGTGAGCCAAGCCATCAGAGAGAGAGAGTAATTATAGCTATCCAGGAGAGGATGCTACCAAGTCACGTTATGCATTCTGGAGCGAAGGTCGACAGTTTAATTGGAAGAGCAAATTACGCTTGTACAGATCCCCATAGTGGATTGAGCCATGGGTAGACTGAAAGTGAGTGCAGATCTGTCTGTGTGTGTGTTTCTAAGCCGTGCATGTGATGGATGTGTTTCTGACTCGACCTGTGTGTGAGGTGCATGTGTGTGTTTCTAAGGGAGGAATTAAATAAGTAGCTAATAGCTTTTCCTTTCATTACTGTGTATTTTTAGAGCCACGCACAGTCCAAGTAAAGTCTGTGCTTTCAGAGGGTTTTTCTCGTGAATTGTAAATGCAGCCTCAAGCCAGCCTGCCTGCTTCTACTAAATAAGCTAAGCTAATTCTGCTAAATGTTTGCTAAGAAGTGGTAAATATTGACTTGATGAATTTGCACCATCCATCTGTTCATGGAAAGCCCGCTCCCTTTCCCTGTTGTCTGACCTCTCTCCCTTTCTCCCTCCTTCTCCCTCCCTCCCTCCCTCCCTCCCTCCCTCCCTCCCTCCCTCCCTCCCTCCCTCCCTCCCTCCCTCCCTCCCTCCCTCCCTCCCTCCCCTCCCTCCCTCCCCCGGGGTAAGGTATGAGATCTACGAAGGGTACTTCTGTTCCCCTTCCAGCCCCTCTCAACCTATCACAGCGCAACCCGAAACTCTCTCTTCAAACGGACACTTCTGAAAGTTTATCTCCATTACAATCAACAGCACATAACCTCAGCATAAGCAAAGCCATGCTCAGCAAAGCGGTCAACTGCAGTTCAGAACCTACTTCCCTACCCAAAACACAAGGGTGGAGTTGGAGCTCTCCACTGCTTGGCTTGTTGATGTAGTCCCAAGACGTTGAGTGGTTGATCCTCTTGAGTATAAAGGGTTTCAACGACCGCTGCTCATCTTGTCACCGTCTCCACGGCGACGGGAAGTGACAGGACCTGCTCTGGCCTTGACCTTCCACCTGTCCCCCCAGATGGTGGCCCACGGCCCAACCGCGCCTCCCCGACCATAAATCTGACACTCACCAACCATGTGGGGGCTAATCTGCCCTAGCGACAGCCTGCCTGCACGCTGCACACCCCACGTTACATCCCTGCTTGTATTCCACTCCGCATTTCAGAGCCATTAAAGTTTATGACTGCGTTCCAAAAACACGCACGCGCAGCACAAGAACCCAGGCTGCTTATCAATGAGTGATGCCGTTGAAGCCTGAGAAAAACACAGCGCATCTGTCATACATGGGAAACTCAATAGGAATGAGAGCAGGCAGTCCCATTGCCCTGACATGGTCGTGAATTCTTCCTCTACAAAGGAATGACATAAAGAACGAGACCGAAGGCCAAATCAGATCTCCACTACTCCTTCCTACCTGTAAAAAAAAAAAAAACGGAAACTGGAACTGCGCGTGCAGCCTCGTCCTCGATGGCAGCGCCGGCGTATGTCCATATTCATCAGAGTTAACTCACATGGGGATATAGTATTACATAGGGCTTCATTGCATGAGTCATGCACTTATTTGCAGAAATGACTTTCCATCACAACAACAGTTGTGTAAGCTGTGCTAAGTGTATGCAGACAACATAGGGAAAAAAACACACATAACCTTGTGTAGCCTACAGTTGGCCTTCAGTAGGAGACCAAAAAGGGCACATTTTGTTGGTCGACTCTGATCTGCCTAAGTCTCACACGGTATAAAAGTCTTCAGACATTTATATATATGATATACATCACAGTATGTCATCAGGTATCACGTGTCATATTAGGTATTATAATTCACATGTTTATGAATGAGCTGGCATGGAGCGCAGTGTTTGCTCTATGGCTCTTCACTGCACAGAGAGCACTTTATCACCTGTGGTGTAAACTTACCAGTTCAACATGAAGTTAGCCTTCTTCAGTGGGAGAAACTCATCTCTCTTGGCCTGTAGAAACACACAAAAAAAGAAGAAAAAAAAAGTGAAGAGGGAGAATTTAATTTTCCAGCGAGATCCCAGGATATGGTCATATTAGGCAGCAGGATGCGTGGCTGTCCCATCCTTTGGACATGAAGTCCTCAGATGTACTGGAGTGAGACAGACGCATACCTCTGCCCCTCTCTCTCCTGCCAAGCAAAACAGCCAGTAAATTACAATATCGACCGACAGCAGCATGGGGGCTCTGCTCGTCTGCCTGCAACAATAAGGCTGTGACTCAACATGTTTCCAAACAAACAATGGTGGGCATTATTCATCAGAGAATGGATCTGTCGGTCGTCAGTGTCTAGATCCTCCACAGTTTCTCTCTCAGTCCTTATATGTCCATCTGACTGACGGCTACGCAGAAACAACATGGCCGTTCTCGCACATAGGCACAGAGTGGCTGGGATAAACTTGATACCTTTGTCAAAACAAAAGACTTGAGAGATGAGCTAATGTAGGCTGAATCCTTCTGAAAGGCAACACAATCCACTGTTGAGTCTGATGTTTGACTACTGTACACAGCCTATGTGAGTGAGTGAGTGAGTGAGTGAGTGAGTGAGTGAGTGAGCGAGAGAACAGGCAACTAAGACAGCATAGGAGCGGCAAACGCAGGTTTTCTGGTTCCCACCCACAGTTAACTCCTGACCCCAGCTTTAATACGATACGATTTTTTGATAAGCATGTCAATATGAAGAGAAAAGAGATCTCTACCCAAACACAAACAAACATAGCATTGAATTTATGAAAGGTCAGGACCACAACAACAAACCTCTCCAAGGACAACAGGCCTTGGGCTACGTGTGTGCTGGAGTGTGTCTTTGTGAGAGAGTGTGAGAGAGAGAATGGGAGTGATAAAGAGAGACTGAGGAAGAAAGAAAAGGAGAGAAAGGAGAGACAGAGAGAGATACTGTAGATGAACAGACAGAAACCAACAAAAGGCAGGCTTTATTTCTGACAAAGCTAAACCCACAATACAAACAGCAGAGAGGGGAACTCCCATGTTTGCAGAGCACCACACTGTTGAAGTCGCCTAAGACACAGGATCACAGCTGTCAAAGTGCTTAGAGCTCAGACATGCTGATGTTTGTGCAATCAATTATTAATACTATTAATACATTGTTTTACTTAGGCAAGCTCCGATTTCTTTCATCCAAAACAACCTCGTCAGTGAAAATAAAAATAACGAACGTCGACATTTGAGAGTCTGTCTTTGTAACATGTAACATTTGTAACAAGACCTCACGGCTATGTAGCCGAGAAGGATGCGCGTCAGTTTCTCTGTCAGTTGGTCTCAATTATTTGACGTTAAGAAAGAAAAATTCAGTTGATTTCATCAATCTTAGGCCAACCTTTAGACAATTTTCTTGATAGACCATAAATTTCAAACTAGTGAAGGTATTTTCATATTATGACCAACACCCAAAACAAACTGCAGACTTTTAATAAAAAAATATGTGGCGGAACTGTGGCATCCCACTTTTACTGTGTGCTCTGCCGAATCAGTGTCAAACAGGTGTCACATCTTGTTATTTGTATTTATTCCCTGTGTGACTCATAGCAAGTCGGTATTGTGGTTTAGCCAGGCTACACTAAATGTCAGGATTTTGGTGGATTTTGTGGTTCTCAAATCTAGAATCTTCCCCATTTCATACAGTTAACAGAACACCCGTCTACTGGACCGTGTCCTACAGCCTTACAACTGTGCCTGGGTCATTTGGGTAAAAAGTAGCCTAGTTAATTAAGAACATCAAAGGCATTTGTTGTTCTCTAACTTCTACATGCTCCTGTGTCAGGACCCTTCACTGGAAGTCTGACCTCTGCATTTTACCCTTCAAAGAAACAAACTTAATTGGTGTCAGACAGACCGACTCTCCAAGACAACACTGAACAGCCAAGTCTGCTCCAGGTCCACAGCCCACACAAAGGTTGAAAAACACGGTTTCACTGCGAAGTCACAGAGACCTGGAGCCTCCAGTTTGGAGGGAAATGTTGCACCACCACCCGAACCATTACAGTGCCATAGACGGCACATTGTGTACCGGGTACATTCTGTACAATATGGTGCAGTGCTGTCGGTAGCTCATAATCTGCCTCCTCAAGACAAAGCAATCAGCATGCTGAATTGGTTTTTAAGCTGAACTCATAACAATTACCGTACCCTCTGGTCCGAAAAACACCCCCACACACCCGCGGTTAGCCTTTAAGCTTCTTAGCGCACCTCTATTCATCAAACTGCTTCACGGTGAAGGTGTAAGCCACAGGTAGGGGATTGTTTTTGTGCGAGGGAGGGTAATGTTTGCCTCTGTAATCACCTCGGAGGTGCTTATATCACAGTGTCAATAACCCAAACCTGACTTTGTTTTATTGCACAATTGTGTGATCTCAGCAACTGAACCGGTAGACTAGCCGACTAAAGGAAAACATTAACAAAGACTTTAGTTATCTTAAGACATGCCATTATGTATCTTATGCTGGGACCTTTGTTTTAGCCTAACTTTTTTTGTAAATAATCTAGGAATCTTTATCCAACTTCACTGTACACAGAATTCGGCGTTTCGTTTCAAGGACAATCCGTTTAATAATATATCCAGGTAACGACCACTAACAACACTATTCGTAGAAATCGGGACAAATAGCCTACTGGTCTGGTCAGGACGGCGCGCACACAGGTTAGCGAGAACCATAGACTGGGAGAGAACAAGTCAGGTGTTACGGACCTGCACCTCGCGCCAGGTGTGTGCAAGAGACAGCTCGATGCACGAGATATAACATCTCGCTGTAAGCAAAAATGTCACATTGTATTCCAACGTTTGAAAACCTATATAGTAACAGTATTCAAGCCAATTGTTAATTAACTGAAAAAGTTGCGTTCTGTAGAGGGTACAGCTAGCTACATTGCTAATAGAAACCCTGCTATGGAAATATGAAGATAGTACATGCATAGACATCGCAGAATGACAGGTATAAGCATACAGTAACGTTAGTTAGCAACATTTTGATGCGTATCCGCCTGCAAAAGATATAGTTAGCATTTTCAACACTAACGTTAGCTAACCTTCATCGTTGTTGAAAAGTGTGGTTGATGTAAAAATAACTATCTCAATAAGCCAAGCATGGTTGCTTTCAACATGCACTTGCTAGCAGAAGAAAGGTCAGAAATTGTGCATCCACACACCAGACAGTGTGGTAGTTTACTTAAATGAGAAGATGAACTCAGCTGGCTTCTGCTAGCCTCTGCACCGTGTCCTGATGGAACCAGCTCCAACGTTAGCTAGCTGCGAAGGCTACTAAAACATCAGTATTTCCCTCCATGCAATTGTCATGTTTTGAAGCCGCTGCTAAATAGGATAGCCCACCATTGGCCATGCTTGTAGGTCTGGTTATAAACAAGTGGAAAACGCTAACGTTAGCTAAAACTATTCGAAGACACCCAAATCTGGATTGTCGTTTGATCTTGGACGATAGGAAGAATGTGTCTGACCTCCGGCCGAGCGAGTGATGGTGGAGTTGAGGATCCAGTCTCGTTCACAACGTTACCGTTATGATACAAGCTATGTCAGGACGCTCTTCACAACTACAACGCAAATATGGTCCCTTCGTGCAAAGTGGTGCTCTACACAGCAATTCGATGCTTCTTTTGCGTTTTAAAATGTCGAAATATTGCATTTTCCTTACGTGAAAATGTGGTCGAGACGGAGGCGGATTAAATCCGATGTAAAAATGATGCTTGCAGAGGCCGGGTCGGGATTTTCTCTCCTGCTTCCAGCTGCTCTATCTATCTCCCTCTCTCTTTATCCGTCCCTCCCTACAAACCCTCTCCTCTTGTACCACTCGCCCTCCAGTGGAGAACGGCCCGCTGCAGTACGTTTTGGAACCCTTCTCAGAGCGAGCGTGTGTGTGTCTCTGTGTGTGTGTGTGTGTGTGTGTGTCTGTG